>NW_025120707.1:0-1050 GCF_004010195.1 Chiloscyllium plagiosum
TTCATATTGTGTGGAAGTAATTCTGTGACCATGCAAATGGTTAAGACAGTGTGTTTATTAATCCTGTGGCCGTGTTTCAATCAATACTGTGTGTGAATAATGCTGTGGGCTGGGAATATTGAATATTGTGTGTGAATACTAGTGTGTCCTGAGGATGGTCAGTACTGTGTGTGAATAATCCAGTGGCCTGAGGATGTTCAATGCAGTGTGCTAATAATCCTGAGGTCTGAGGATTGTGAATACAGTGTGTGAGTAATCCTGTGGACTGTGAATTGTGAATACTGTGTGTGAGTAATCCTGCGGTCTGTATACTGTCAATACCATGTGTAAATAATCCAGTGGCCTGAGGATGTTAAATACAGTGTGTGAATAATCCTGTGGCCTGAGGATTGTCAATATTGTGTGTGAAAAATCCATGGCCTGAGGATGGTCAATACTGTTTGTGTGAACAATCCCGTGGCTTGAGGATGGTCAATACTGTGTGGGAATAATCCTGTGGCCTGAAGTTGGTCAATACTGTGTGAGAAAAATGCTGTGGACTGTGAATGGTCAATACTATGTGTGAGTAATCCTGTGGCCTGAGGATGGTCAATATTGTTTGTGAAAATAATCCTGTGGCCTGAAGTTGGTCAATACTGTGTGTGAGTAATCCTGTGGCCTGAGGATGGTCAATACTGTGTGTGAATAATCCTGTGCACTGTGAATGCTCAATACAGTGTATAAATAATCCTGTGGACTGAGGGCAGTCAATACTGTGTGTGAATAATCCTATGGCCCGTGAATCGTAAATACTGTGTGTGAATAATCCTGTGGCCTGTGGATGGTCAATACTGTGTAGGAAAAATCCTGTGGCTTGAGGATTGTCAATACTGTGTGTGAATGATCCATGGCCTGAGCATGGTGGTACTTTGTGTAAATTTTCCTCTTCCATGAGGATGGTCAGTACTGTGTGGGAATAATCCTGTGACCTGTAAATGATCAAGACAGTGTGTTCATTAATCCTGTGGCCGTGTGCTCGTCAATACTGTGTGAATAATCCTGTGCCCTGTG
>NW_025120708.1:0-1050 GCF_004010195.1 Chiloscyllium plagiosum
CCCTCAGCTTCATGCACACAACAGTAAAAAGACCGAGCTTGTCCAACCTCTTTCTGTAACTCAGACCATTGAGACCTTGGCAACATCCTTGTAAATGTTTTCTGCACTCTTTCCAGTTTAATAACATCCTTCCTATAGCAAAGTGAACAAAACTGAACATAACGCTACCATTATGACCTCACCAGCATCCTGTATAACTGCATCATAACTCCCTAATTTCAATACTCAGTGATACAAACCGCTGAAGGCCAGTGTGCCAAAAGCTTTCTTCACTGTCTACCTCTGAATCAACTTTCAGAGACCATGCACCTGAATTCCAAGGTCCGTCTGTTCCACTGCACTCCTTAGGACCCAACCATTCACCATGAAACTCCAAACTTGATTTGACTTTCTAAAATGCAAGAACTTACATTAATCTATACTAAAATCCATTTGCCATTTCTCAGCCCACTTCTACAGCTGATCAAGATACTGCTGTAATTTCTGAAATTTGTGATAACCTTCCTCACTTTCCTTGATGCCGCCTGATTTAGTGCCATCTTCAAACTTACAAATCATGCCTGTATATTCTCATGTAAATCATAGATATATGTAATATGTAGTGGTAATAGCATCAATCCCTGAGGCATTCCACTATTCACAGGCCTCCAGCCTGACCAGCATGTTTCCAGTATTAATCTCTGCTTCCAACCATCAATGCAATTTTGTACCTAATTTGCCAACTCCCCCTCAATTCCATGCGATCTCACCTTCCAGAGCAACGTACCACATGGAAACTTATTGAAGGCCTTACTGGAATCAATCTGGACTACGTATACCACCCGGACCTCCTCAACGTTGCTGGTCACTTTATCAAAGAACTCCAACAAATTTGTGAGAAATGATCTCCCTTGCACAAACTCCCGTGCTGAAGTTGATAAAGGGCCTTTGCCCGAATCATCGATTTTCCTGCTCCTCGGATGCTGCCTGACCTGCTCTGCTTTTCCAGCACCATTCTAATCTTACTCCGAACCACAACCTGTCTTTCCAAATGCATGTATATCCAATCTC
>NW_025120709.1:0-1050 GCF_004010195.1 Chiloscyllium plagiosum
CAGGAAAAGCAAGGAGCAATCTGACAGACCCGGTAATATCCCGGTGGCTTTCCTTTAAAAATCGATTTAGAAACCACAACACTGCGATGGCCGGGGATCGAACCCGGGTTAACTGCTTGGAAAGCAGCTATGCTCACCACTATCGCACCATCACCCTGCTAGCAGTTCCCTCCCCGTTCCCAAACACACTTAACAAGGCCGTGATCATCACCAACTGGATTGGGGCTGAAATCCAAACAAGAAATTGCTGAGTAAGCTCAGCAGGTCTGACAGCACCAGAATCAGAAGCCTTCAGTTCTGAAGAACAATCACTGGATCTGAAAGGTTCCCTCCCCACAGATGTTGCCAGACCTGCTGAGTTTCCCCAGTAATTTCTGTGCTGTCTCTTAGATCTGCAGCATCTGCAGCTCTTTGTTGGAAACAAAGCAAACGTTGAGCCACCGAAGGGGATATTGGGTAAGGTGATAGTCTCCCTCATCCATAGAGGCAGATGGGAAGGGGCATGGAATCATAGAATCCCTACAGTGAGGAAACCGGCCATTCAGCCCATCATGCACCCCACCAAGACACCCCCACCCACCCCCGCTACCCTCTCCCTGTAACCCCGCATTTCCCATGGCTAATCCATCTCACCTACACATCCCTGGTCACTATGAACAATTTAGCATGGCCAATCCATCCTAACCTGCACATCTCAGGACTGTGGGAGGAAACTGGAGTAACCGGAGGGAACCCACACAGATCCGGGGAGAATGCACAAACTCCACACAGACAGTCTTCAATCAGACAGGGATCTGGGAAATTGTAGAGGTTTAGAGAGGAAGTCCAGGTGGTGAGACTAGCGTTTGAATGATGGGCCGATCAGCCTACTTTCAGTGCTGTAAAAACACTACTGTAACATGTCTCCCTACATGCAACATTCATCACAGTTTACATCTTGTTTAATCTGTTCCTGTTATTGACCTTAATCTGAATGAAATGGATGGAAAGGATTTGTTTGTGCATTCAATCAGATCAGTGTATTGGTGGGTCAGGAGCATCACACCGAAT
>NW_025120710.1:0-1050 GCF_004010195.1 Chiloscyllium plagiosum
ACTCGGGTCTTTCTGGGATTCCCTATCTCTCACACAAACTCGGGGTCTCTCTGGGATTCCCTATCTCTCACACTCACTCGGGGACTAACTAGTATTCCTTGACTCTCACACACACTCGGGGACTCTCTGGGATTCCCTATCTCTCACACACACTCGGGGACTCACTGGGATTGCCTATCTCTCACATACACTCGGGAACTCACTGGGATTCTCACACACACACTCGTGGACACTCTGGGATTCCCTCACACAAACTCGTGGACACTCTGGGATTCCCTCACACACAGTCGGGGACACTCTGGGATTCCCTATCTCTCATACACACTCGCGGACTCTATGGGATTCCCTATCTCTCACACGCACTCAGGGACTCTCTGGGATTCCCTATTTCTCACACACACTTGGGGACAGTCTTGGATTCCCTATCTCTCAAACACACTCGGGGACACTCTGGGAGGCTCTGTCTCTCACACACACTCGGGGATTCCCTATATCTCTCAGACACTCTGGGAATCCCTATCTCTCACACACACTCGGGGATTCCCTATCTCTCACACACACTCTGGGATTCCCTATCTCTCACATACACGCGGGGTCTCTCTGGGTTTCCCTATCTCTCACACTCACTCGGGGACTATCTGGGATTCCCTGTATCTCACACACACTCGGGGACTCTCTGGGATTCCCTATCTCTCACACACACTCGGGGACTTACTGGGATTGCCTATCTATCACACATACTCGGGGACTCACTGGGAGTCTCACACACACACTCGTTGACACTCTGGGATTCCCTCACACACAGTCGGGGACACTCTGGGATTCCCTCACACACACTCGGGGACACTCTGGGATTCCCTATCTCACACACACACTCTGGGATTCCCTATCTCTCACATACACTCCTGGAGTCTCTGGGATTCTCTCACACACACTCGGGGACTCTCTGGGATTCTCTCACACACACCCGGGGACACTCTGGGATTCCCTATCTCTCATACACACTGGGGGACTCTATGGGATTCCCTCTCTCACACACACTCGGGGACT
>NW_025120711.1:0-1051 GCF_004010195.1 Chiloscyllium plagiosum
AGGGAGCAATGTGGGTCAATATCTGTCAGTACCTGTATAGAGGAAGCAGTATGGCTCAGTATCTGTCAGTAACAGTACTGAGGGAGCAATATGGATCAGTATCTGTCAGTAATTGTACAAAGCGAGCAGTGTTAATCAGTATCTGCCAGAAACAATGTAGACAGATCAGTGTGGGTCAGTCTCTATCAGCAAAAGCACAGAGGGAGCAGTGTGGGTCAGTATCTGTTATTAGCAGTATGGAGGGAGCACTATGGGTCAGTGTCTGTCAGTAACATTACAGAGGGAGCACTATAGTCAGTATCTGTCAGTAACAATGCAGAGCGAGCAGTAAGGGTCAGTATCTGTCAGTAACAGTACAGAGGGATCAGTATTGGTCTGTATCTGTCAGTAACAATACGAAGGAGCAATATGGGTCAGTAACTGTCAGTAACAGTACAGAGGGTGCTGTATGGGTCAGTATCGGTCAGGAACAGTACAGAGGGAGTGGGACGGGCCAGTATTTGTCTCTTTCTGTGCAGGGTGTGCAGTGTGGGTGAATATCTGTCTTTAACTGTGCAGGAGAGCTGCATGGTTCAGTATCTATCAGTAATAGTACAGACGGAGCAGTATGGGTCAGTATCTGTCAGTTACAGTACAGAGGGTGCTGTGTGTGTCAATATCTGTCAGTAACAGTGCAGTGTGGGAGCAGTATGGATCAGTATCTGTCAGTAACAGTGCAGAGGGTGCAGTATGGGTCAGTATCTGTCAGTAACAGTACAGAGGGAGCAGTATGGGTCAGTATCTGTCAGAAACAAAACAAAGGGAGCAGTATGGGTCAGTATCTATCAGTAATGGTGGTCAGTAACAGTACAAAAGGAGCAGTATATGTCAGTATCTTCAGTAACAAGGTCCATAACAGCACAGAAGGAGCAGTATGGGTCAGTATCTGTCACTAACAGTTCAGAAGGTGCACTATGGGCCAGTATCTGTCCAGCGCGAGCAGTATCAATTATTGTCTGTCAGTAACATTACAGAGGGAGCAGTATGGGTCAGTATCTATCAGTAACAATAT
>NW_025120712.1:0-1051 GCF_004010195.1 Chiloscyllium plagiosum
TTTTTACTGTGACGTCCAGGAATGCGAGTTTGTAGTCAGCTTCTTCCTCCTTGGTGAACTTTATGCCTGTGAGGGTGTTGTTGATGATGTTAAAAGTCTCTTCTATCTTGTTTCGTTTTGTGATGAAACAATGTTATCTACGTAGCGAACCCAGATTTTAGGTTTGATGGTTGGTAGGGCTGTTAGACCTAGCCTTTGCATTACCGCTTCTGCTATGAATTCTGATCGCGGAGATCCCATGGGTGTGCCGATGGTTTGTTTGTAGACTATGTTGTTGAAAGTGAAGTGGGTGGTGAGGCACAGGTCCACGAGCTTCATGATGTTTTCGTTGCTAATGTGATTGTTGGTGGTTGGTGTGTGTGTGATGGTCTTTTCTAAAAGTGTGGCGAGGGTTTCCTTTGCTAGGTCGATGTTGATGGGGGTGAACTACGCTGTTACGCCAAATGAGGTCTTCCTTCATTTTGGTGTTTTTGATGATTTTTAGAAATTCCTGGGTGGAGTGGGTGGAGTGCTGGCACTCTTCTACTGGGTACTTCAGTCCTGCGTGTAGTTCTTTGGCCATTCTGTAAGTTGATGTTCCAGATAGTGAGACTAAAGGTCTGAGGGGGGCTCCTGGTTTATGGATTTTTGGTAGTCCGTAGAGTCGTGGGGTGTTGGTCCCGTCGGGATTCATTTTCTGGAATTCCGTATTGTTTAATTGTCCGGAATTGTGTAATTTTCTTTGGGGATATGTAATTTTGTTTCCTAGTTGTAGGATCGGCTCTAGCATCACCTTTTGGTAGGTGTTGGTGTCTGCGAGTAGTACATTGGCTTTCTCTGTGTAGTTATGGTAACTGGCTCCAATGTGCTCCCCCCGTTAACACCTCAGTCACTAGCCCTGCCTTATTTCCAATGAGGAAGTAAAGTTGAGGCCTGGATCAAATCAGTTTAGTGAAACTCAAGGCAGGGTTGAGGGGCTAAGTGACATATTGCTACGTCTTATGTTCTCAAATTGTTGTTTTGTAAAGCCAGTAGGTTTTTTTTTTGTCTGGAAGTTTTGTTATTGAATGCT
>NW_025120713.1:0-1051 GCF_004010195.1 Chiloscyllium plagiosum
TTTGAACCTAAGGGTATATTCTCAGTTACATACTTGGCTGAAAATACAGGATGCATTTGATATATTTTTTTTAAATCAAGGGGAATTCTGAAATTATTGAAACATTATTTCGTGGTATATAAATTCTCATTTCCTTCCATTGCGTCATCCATCAACTTTTCAACACTAAAGATTGCATTTTCTTTTGACAGTGAGGAAGATATAAACTTTTTTTTTCAGTTTGGGCAGATCAGCTACACGTCGAATATACATCTATAAATAAACTGACAAATTAAAAAGTTTTATTTTGTCCTTTTTAAAGCGAGTTTTAGTAACGTCAGAGGTGTATAATTGTCTAGGTTAACAATGGAATGGAATTGGAGTGGTTCTTTCACCCAGTTCAGGGTTTGCCATGCTTGTTTTTGGTGTAACAGAAATAAGATATGTCTGTCCAGGGAAGTCGCGAGCATCCTTAAATAATTCGTCTGCATTTCTTCAGAGATCTCTTTCTTGATAATCCTTCATCCTGCCTGTTAGACTCTGCGATCGAAATTGACCTCTTTGTATGGGCTGCTAATGTATTGGAACAGTTATGTACTATTAGTTACTGTGCCGAGGCGGTTAAGCTTTCCAATCGTGAAGTTATTCGAACTTCCTTGTGCTGTGCTCGTGTTTCAACTGTACTGTTTAACTGTATTCTATTTGGCTTGAAGCCGAATTGTTTTATCAACTGCTTTACACCTGGAACACCAACTTGTCATCGATCTTTAAAATAACACAAAGATAGGGTCCAGGCTAATATTTTAAAATATCGTGAGGAGTTCCTGCCATTTTAATAACAATGCTGTCATACACTTTGGAAGAAGGAATAAGAAGTCGGGTACTAAATGAATGAAAATGCACTTTTGCTCTGATGAACAGAGGAATTTTAGGGTGCTTGCCTCATAGATTCATGAATGGGTCATGACAGGTAAAAGGTGTAGTTAAGAAGTCACACGTGGCACTTGAAAATTTCAGCGGTGCTACGGATTATTAGAGGAGAAAAAAATCATTTTGGAGCTGTACAGAATAT
>NW_025120714.1:0-1051 GCF_004010195.1 Chiloscyllium plagiosum
TCTCTGACGTGAGGCCTTAAAGCTAAAGGGCCAAGTGGTAGTTACAGTGGGGAGTGTACCTAGTGCCCCGCTCTCCTTAGAAGGCAGTGAGGATGGTGACACTGACTGGAACGGGTTAGATGTTGAAGCGCACACGTATGGACAGAGGGACGGCAATGGGTGGGATGACCCACCGCCCTGTAAGGCCCAGAAGGCCATGTCCATGGCACCGCTGGGCATCAAAGCTCAACTTGGACAGACAGTAGGGAGCAACAAAGGGAACTGACAGAAACTAAACCTGAACCGTTCACCCGCTGAACGACAGATGTTGGTGAATGAACACTCGGCCTGATAGAGAAGTGGTATTAATGGGCCTTATTGGGACAATATGGATGAATTAATTGAGGTACACAGTCTCACCAAAGATGGTGTCAGCCAAGATCTCTCAGGCCACGATGTCCTGAAGTGTACAGCAGAACCTGTCCCTGCAATGAGAGGATGGAGGTGCGAGCCGGTTCCCCCCAGTGCACAGCCGATCAGTGGCTCCAGGCATTTACAGATATTACAGGGACACACTGGGGAGGGGACAGGCTGAATGGGCTAAAATAACCTTAGTGACTCAGGGACCCAAGGGTAATATCAAGAATCATACAGAGAGGAAGCCTGAGGTGTGTAAAGACCACGGGGGATTACCAAACCCCAGCCTGTGATGATGAAATAGGTTTGATGTATTTAAAAGATGACATGGGACCCTATTTAACTGTAATTATAAACATGGGACTCCCAGTGGGAGATAATTCTAACCAAATGCTGAATTGGTCATGAGAGCTGAGGCAAACGCAGAAACACAGAGGAATAACTGCAGTACAGGGAGGGTAATCAGACCCACAATGTTACAAGGGAAGCAGGAAAGGGCACATAGGCAGAGAGAGGGAGATAGATGTTCACATTGTGTGTGGCTTGTGTTCACGTAGGCACATGCATATCCCATGAATATTCATTGATACTCTGTTTGGGAACCAGCAGAACATAATATTATCTCAGGAGCATTTATATCAGTTACCAATATGAA
>NW_025120715.1:0-1051 GCF_004010195.1 Chiloscyllium plagiosum
GAGGAAAGATACTGACTGAATATTTTAATTAGATTCTGACCATAGGGGAGGTGCCAGAGAACTAGACAACTGATAATACAATTCCACTTCACAGTAAGGGTGGGAGACATAGACCAGGGAACTATAGACGAGCGAGTATTAGATCAGTGTTAAGGAAACTACTGGATAAAATATGGAAGGAGAAAATCGAACTCCAATCAGAGTTGAAAGGTTTGATCAGGGATAATCATCATGACTTTATCAGGACGAAGTCACATCCAATGGATTTGATTGAATTAGTTTGAGGAGGTAGATTATTTAGTTTTGTAGGAAGGCCTTTGACAAATTTCCACCTGGGAAACTGAAAAATAAAGTAAAATCTCACAATATGATGGATAACTTGGCAAGTTACAATGAAAATTGTCTTAGTAGCAGGCGACAGAGGGTGGTGGGAGAAGGCTGTTTGTGTGACTGGAAACCAGTGTCCCCTGGTGTACCACAGAGATCAGTGTTGTGTCCCTTATTGTTTGTGTTATTCATAATAAAATATAGATCTGATTGTGGAGGGGTGCTAGGTGGAGAGTGGGGGAGGTGTGATAAGTAAGTGAATGTTTGACATAAAGATTGGCTGAGTGGTTAGCAGTGAGGGGGAAGGCCTTAAGTTTACAGGAAGATGTAGATGGAATGATCAGATGGGCATAACAATGGCAGATGGAATGTAACCCTGATAAATATAAGGTGATGCACTTTGGGAGATGGAACCAGGCAGGGGAGGACTCAATGAATGGCAGCACACTGGGAAGCTCAGATTGTGCTTCTCCACACATCCCTGAATGTGACTGGACAGGTTAATGCTTAAAAATGTGTTGCTGGAAAAGCGCAGCAGGTCAGGCAGCATCAAAGGAGCAGGAAAATCGATGTTTCGGGCAGATTCCTGAAGAAGGCTTATGCCCGAAACGTTGATTCTCCTGCTCCTTTGATGCTGCCTGACCTGCTGCGCTTTTCCAGCAACACATTTTTTTAAGCTCTAATCTCCAGTATCTGTATTCCTCACTTTCTTCTGGACAGGTTA
>NW_025120716.1:0-1051 GCF_004010195.1 Chiloscyllium plagiosum
GGGGAATTTCTCCATTGTGTCTTGTAGATAGTGAACACAGCTGCTCCTGAGTGACCATGGTGAAGGGAGTGAATGCTTGTGGATGTGGTGCAAATCAAATGGGCTGTTTTGTCCTGGATTGTGTCAAGCTTCTATAGTGTTGTTGGGGCTGCACCCATTCAGGCAAGTGAGGATATTCCATCTCATTCCTGACTTGTGCCTTGTGGATGATGGACAGGCTTTGGGTAGTCAGGAGGTGAGTTTCTCGTGCAGTATTCCTAGCCTCTGATCTGCTGTTATATTCATGTGACGAGGCCAGTTGAGTTTTTGGTCAATGATACCCCTCCAGAATATGGATAGTGGGGAGTTTAGAGATGATAATGCTGCTGAATACAAAGTGGTTATATTGTTTCTTATTGACGACAGTCATTGTCTGAACTTATGTGGCGCAAATGTTGCTTACCACTTGCCTGGATATTGCCCCGATAATGTTGCTTTGGGCATGAACTGCTTCCGTATCGAATGGTGCTGAACAGTGTGCAGTCATCATCGAATATCCCCACTTCTGACCTTATGATGAAGGAAGGTCATTGTTGAAGCAGCTGAAGATGTTTGGACCGAGGACATTATTCTAAGGGACTACTGCAGAGATGTTCTGGAGCTGAGACAACTGACCTCCAACAACAATGACAATCTTCCTATCTGTCAGGTATGACTCCAATAATGGAGTGCTGGCCCGCTGTACCGTTTTTGCTTGGGGTCATTGATATCACATTTGCAGAATGCAGCCTTGATGTCAGGGGCTGGAATTCAGTTCCTTTTTCTATATTTGAACCAAGGCTGTGACGAGTTCAGGAGCTGAGTGACCCTGGCAAAACATAAACTGAACGTCACTGAGCCGGTTATTTTTGAGCAGATGCTGCTTGATAGCACTGTTGATGACACCTTCCATCACTTTTCTGATGATGGAGAATCGACCAATTAGGCGGTACTTGGACCGAATTTGTCCTGCGTTTTATGTTCAGAACATACTTGAGCCGTTTTTCCCCATTGTTGGTTTGTAAACATACTG
>NW_025120717.1:0-1051 GCF_004010195.1 Chiloscyllium plagiosum
GATCTCCAGCATCTGCAGTCCTCACTTTCTCCCACTGCTAAGTTCTGTTTAATAACACTTCTGTGGAATGCCTTGGAACATGCTACTGTGCTAAAAGGTCTTGCAAAATGCAACTTGTAAAAATGCAAAAGGCCAGTGAGAAACACATTGTTGTGATGTTGTTATGCAACTGTACCTGGAATGATGACACTGGAAACCACATGGTTCCACAGACTGGACCATCTGTGTGAGATAATACAACTGCTCAATTATCATCAATTGCTGTATGCTGACACTGATGGTTTTGCCATGATTTGTTTGCATAATATTAATCATGATTTTAATAGATGACTACAAGTTGGCAATGATTTGTAAGTTGATCTCACATGAATAAGCCAGACTGTTACAGTTTTGCTTTTATGGAGGTGTTAAAATCTGTTAACTGCTAGTTCTTCACAAATATTTGTTTAATGATTATTTTTTAAAATGGAAATATATGAATCTACAATGAGTAACAAAAGAACCACCATATACAATACCTGGCACATTCATTATTAATGTAACATTTTTTTCAATAAGTTACAGTAAATGAACATGACTTAAAGGTGCTTAGAATGTGACTCTGCATAATGAAATGTTTAGTAAATTGTCACCGTCTCCTTTAATATACATATTAGGAAATTAAGGGAGTTGCATTTTATAATAGAATGTGGTACAGTAACTGGATGCTTTTATTGAGAAAAATACTAAAAGCCTAAGTGTCAAAACATGATATTTTAGTTATAGGGTCATAGAAACGTGCAGCATGGAAACAGACCCTTCAGTCCAACTCATCCATGACGACCAGATACCCTAACCTAATCTAGTCCCATTTCCCAGCATTTGGCCCATATCCCTCTAAACCTTTCCTATCATATACCCGTCCAGATACCTTTAAAGGTTGTAATTGGACGAGCCTCCACCACTTCCTCTGGCAGCTCATTCCATACACGCACCATCTTCTGCATGAAAATGTTGCCACTTAGGTCTCTTTTAAATCTTTCCCCTCTAGCCTTAAACCTATGACCTCTAA
>NW_025120718.1:0-781 GCF_004010195.1 Chiloscyllium plagiosum
GGAGCAGCTGAAGATGGTTGGGCCCTGGGACACTGCCCTGAGGGACTCCTGCAGAGATGGGCCTAGAGCTGGAGTGACTGACCCTCCCAGCAACCACCACCACCCTCCAATGGGCCAGCTATGAGTCTGGCCATGCGGAGAGTGTGCCCCCTGCCTCCCATTGATTGCAGTTTTGCTTGGGCTCTGTGATGTTGGAGGTCTGTCCCTTCCCCCTCCCCTCGGGGAATTCAGCTCCTCTTGTCCGTGTTTGACCCCAGGCTGGAGTGAGGTCAGGAGGTGAGTGACCCCGAGGGGGAACCCGAACTGGGCGCCACTGAGCAGGTTATTGCTGAGCGGGTGCTGCGTGATAGCCCTGTTGGTGACCCCTTCCATCACATTCCTGACGCTGGAGAGGAGACGGACGGGGCAGGATTTGGCCAGGTGGGATTTGTTCCTGTGCATATGTACGGGACATACCTGGGCAGGTTCCCCATTGCCAGTGTTGTCCCTGGACTGGAACAGCTTGACGAGGGGAGCAGCCAGTTGTGGAGCACAGGCCTTTAGTCCCATCGCTGGAGTGTTCTCAGGGCCCATAGCCCTTGCTGTATTCAGTATCTCCAGTGATAATATCCCAGAGACAACAGTGTGGGCTCAAGGGGTTCAGACACCCGTCAAACAACAATGTCGGATTTCAGTCAAAGGCACAGAGTCATAGAGACGTACAGCACAGAAGGAGACCCTTCGGCCCAGCGCGGCCATGCTGACCCAGATATCCCAACCCAATCTAGTCCCACCTGCCAGC
>NW_025120718.1:856-1051 GCF_004010195.1 Chiloscyllium plagiosum
ACCCTAAACCTATGCCCCTCTAGTTCTGGACTCCCTGACTCCAGGGAAAAGACTTTGTCTATTTACCCTATTCATGCCCCGCATAATTTTGTGAACCTCTATAAGGTCACCCCTCAGCCTCCGACGCTCCAGGGAAAAACAGCTCCAGCCTGTTCAGTCTCTTCCCTGTAGCTCAGACCCTCCGACCCTGGCAAC
>NW_025120719.1:0-1051 GCF_004010195.1 Chiloscyllium plagiosum
TGTTAAGTTTCCTCTTCTAAATCATGAATATTGTAAGTAGCTGGGATTAAAACACTGATCCCTGCAGCACCCTACTTGTCACTGCCTGCTGCTCAGAAAAAATACCTGTTTAGTCTTACTCTTTGTGTCTTTTCTGCATGTACAATCATTCTTTGTAGATGTCAGTACGTAACACCCAATCCCATACAATTTAATTTGACAAGGTCATCTGTGAAATGAGACCTTATCGAAAACCATCTAAGTAAATCATGTCCATTGGTTCCTCCAATCAACTCCACTTTTTACATCCTTGTAAAATTCCAACAGATTTGTCAAACATGATTTCCCTTTTGTAAATCCTTGCTGACTCTCTGATCATGTCACTTTTCCTCGTGACCATAAAACATAAAAGCAGAAATTAGGCCTCTTTGTCCAATCATTCAAACATGGCTGATACTTTTCTCAACCCCATTTTCCTGCTTTCTCCCCATAACCTTTGATCCCTTTGGCAACCAAGAACTTAAATATATTCAATGTCTTAGCCTCCACAGCCTTTTGTGGCAGTGAATTCCACTTAATACTCAGCTATTGAATCTTTTATAATAGACAGGAGAATTTTCACCACTACGTATATCAGGCTAACTGGTCTATAACTCTATTTTTCTCTACCTCTATTTTTAAAAAGTGGTGTTAGTTTGGCAACCTTCCAATCTATACAAACTCTTCCACAATATGTAGAATGATGAAAGTTGACCGCCGATGCATCTGCTATTTCTCGGCCCGTTTCTTTTAGTACTGTGGGGTATAAATGATCAAGCCCAGGGAATTCATCAACCTTTAGTTTCATTAATTTCCTCACACCATTTCCTTACGAATACTGATTTCCATTCGTTCTTTCCTCTCATTCATTCTTATATTCCCCAATATTTTTGGGACATTGATTGGTTCTGTCTTCAAATAGGAGGACAGAAATAAATGCCCATTTAATTGGATTGCCATCCATTTGTTCCCCTTTATAACTTGCTTTATTTATTGCTGGAATTCTATTGTTTCAAATTCTAAAAAATTTTGG
>NW_025120720.1:0-1051 GCF_004010195.1 Chiloscyllium plagiosum
TATATGAATAGGAAGGGTTTGGAGGGATACGGGCCAAGTATTGGCAGGTGGGACTAGATTGGGTTGGGATATCTGGTCAGCATGGACAGGTTGGACCGAAGGGTCTGTTTCCATGCTATACATCTCTATGACTCTAGCCCCGTGATGTCCCTGTCCTGGGAATGTTTGATGGGGGACAGTGTAGAGCGAGCTTTACTCTATATCTAACCCCGTGCAATCCTTGCCCATGGGAGTATTTGATAGGGGACAGAGTAGAGGGAGCTTTACTCTGTAACTAATCCTGTGGTGTCCCTGTCCTAGGAGTGTTTGGTGGGGGACAGTGTAGAGGGAGCTTTACTCTGTATCTAACCCCGTGCTGTCCCTGTCTTGGGAGTGTTTGGTGGGGGACAGTGTAGAGGGAGCTTTACTCTGTATCTAACCCCGTGGTGTCCCTGTCCCTGGGAGTGTTTGGTGGGGGGCAGTGTAGAGAGAGCTTTACTCTGTATCTAACCCCATGCTGTCCTTGCCCTGGGGAGTGTTTGATGGGGATAGTGTAGAGGAAGCTTTACTCTGTATCTAACCCCGCGCTGTCACCGTTGTGGGAGTGTTTGATGGGGGACAGTGTAGAGGGAGCTTTACTCTGTATTTAACCCCGCGCTGTCACCGTCCTGGGAGTATTTGATGGGGGACAATGTAGAGAGAGCTTTACTGTGTGTCTCACGTGTCTGAAATGAATAATTAACTATAAAGGATTAGTGTCACCAGCGCGATTTCTTTGTCAAATCCAGGTTTGAAGCCTGGATCCAGTGTGGTTGAATTTTGTGTGACATTAGTAGACTTTGTTTAAATTTAGATTGTTTGTGACCCAGCACGGTAAATAATAGGTTTGTTCGAGTTTTCAAATTCGATCCTTTTTAAATCTTAAAGGAAATGCCGGTTGCTGAGAGAGAAAGACTTTTAATTTCACTTTTAACTGTGGAGAATGTCAGTCGTGTATATTGTACAGGTATTAGGCACAGGGACCCCAGTGTGTACAGTCTATTGTACAGGTGTTACAGACACAGGGACCACA
>NW_025120721.1:0-1051 GCF_004010195.1 Chiloscyllium plagiosum
GGGACAGGTCTGTCCCTGTATAACACTGTGGTATAGTACTGGTGGGACAGGTCTGTCACTGTATAACACTGGGGTACAGTACTGGTGGGTACAGGTCTATCTCTGTATAACACTGGGGTATAGTACTGGTGGGACAGGTCTGTCACTGTATAATACTGGTGTACAGTACTGGTGGGTACAGGTCTATCTCTGTATAACACTGGGGTATAGTACTGGTGGGACAGGTCTGTCACTGTGCAACACTGGGGTTCAGTACTGGTGGGGTCATGTCTGTCACTGTATAACACTCAGGTATAGTACTGGTGGAGACAGGTCTGTGACTGTATAACACTGGGGTACAGCACTGGTGGGGACAGGTCTGTCACTGTATAACACTGGTGTACAGAACTGGTGGGGTCAGGTCTGTCACTGTATAAAACTGGGGTACAGTACTGGTGGGGACAGGTCTGTCATTGTATAACACTGGGGTGCAGTACTGGTGGGGACAGGTCTGTCATTGTATTACACTGGGGTACAGTACTGGTGGGGACAGGTCTGTCACTGTATAACACTGGGGTACAGTACAGGTGGGGATAGGTCTGTCATTGTATAACACCTGGGTACAGTACTGGTGGAGACAGATCTGTCCCTGTGTAACACTGGGGTATAGTACTGGTTGGGAAAGGTCTGTCACTGTGTCATACTGGGGTTCAGTACTGGAGGCGACAGGTCTGTCCCTGTGTAACACTGGGGTGCAGTACTGGTGGGGACAGGTCTGTCACTGTATAACACTGGGGTACAGTACTGGTGGGGACAGGTCTGTCCCTGTATAACACTGGGGTACAGTACTGGTGGGGACAGGTCTGTCACTGTGTCCCACTGGTGTACAGTACTGGTGGGGACAGGTCTGTCCTTGTATAACGCTTTGGGGACAGATCTGTCACTGTATAATATTGGGGTACATTACTGGTGGGGACAGGTCTGTCACTGTGTAACACTGGGGTTCAGTACTGGTCGGGACAGTTCTGTCACTGTGTACCACTGGGGTACAGTGCTGGTGGGGACAGGTCTG
>NW_025120722.1:0-1051 GCF_004010195.1 Chiloscyllium plagiosum
CTGGGTGAATGACCTTGGCTATTTACCTTATCCTTCCTCAGTACAACACTAATATTATCCCTAACCAAAAACGCCTCTCCATTCCCTCAGTTCTATTCTTCCTATAAGCATATATACCCTGTAACATTAAGCTGCCAGTGCTGTCCCTCCCTTAGCCAAATCTCTGTAATGGCCATGATATCCCAGTCCCATTTTCCCAACTATGCCGTGATTCCACCTGCCTTATCTGTCGGGACTCTTGCTTCGAAATAAATGCCGTTTAATTTATCAGTCCTACCTCATTCTCTGCTTTGTTTCCGCCTGCACTGACTGTTTGACTTGTTCCTTTCCCCAGTTGCAACAGTCTCAGTCCGATCTCTTTTCTCATCGATCTCTCTGGGTCCCACCTTGTCCCCCTGACTAATTTAAATCCTCCCGAGAAGCCCCAGCAAATCTTCCCACCTGTTTATTAGTCTACTTCCAATTTAAGTACAATCTGTCTTTCTTATACAGGTCACTCCACCCCAGAGAAATTCCAGTGATCCAAAAATGTCTATCCTTCCCCCCTGTAACAGCTCTTCTGCTGCACATTCAGCTGTTGTACCCTCATATACCTACCCTCAGAGCACATGGCAATGGGTGTAATCCAGACATTACTACCCTCCGAGGTCTACTTTTTAACCTCCTGCCTAATTTCCTGTGCACTCTTCCCAGAACGTCATCCTCTTCTTTCCCCACATCGTTGGTTCCAATATGCACAACAACCTCCTGCTGGTCCTTCTCTCCTTTGAGAATATTCTGAACCGACTAAACACACCATTCTGATGTCCTGCTATCAACTGCAGAAATGTCTGTGTGTGCGTCTGATGAGAGAATTGATTAAAGACTCACAATATGTCTGTCGTGTCTTCACTTTGGTGCAGACACAAAGACAGTTTGATGTGGTTTCCAGCCGTCATCAGTCAAGGGAGTGGACATGTTGCTGTGCATCACTGCACTACATCGATCTTACACCCGCACCATGTGACAACAGTGTCCAGTTTGTGTTAATGGTGTCATCCACAGTGGAATA
>NW_025120723.1:0-1051 GCF_004010195.1 Chiloscyllium plagiosum
CCCTATGCCCTTTATATGGTATAATCTGCCTGTGATGCATGAAAAACAGAATTTTTCAATGTACTGAGGTATATTTGAAAACAGCAAATCAAATCAAATGAAATCCAAAACTGGCCAATTACCATGCTATCAGCGTATTCACTGGAATAGATGGAAGGTGTAATCAACAGTGTTGTCAACTAGCCCATGCTCAACAATAACCTGCCCAGTGGTGCCCAGTTTGGGCTTTGATAGGGTCTCTCAGCTCCTGACCTCATTACAGCCTTTATTCAAACATGGACCAAAAAGCTGAGTTCCAGATATGAGATGAGAATGACAGTGCTTGAAGTCCAGGCCACATTCACTGACTGTGGCATTATGGAGCCCTAGCAATATTAGAATCAGCAGGTGTCGTTGGCAAACTCTCTGCTGGTTGGAACCGTGCCTGGAACACAGGAAGATGGTTGTGGTTGTTGGAGGCCATTCATCTCAACTCCATTCCATTTTCGCAGGCGTTCCTCATGGTAGTGTCCTCAGCCCAACCATCTTCAGCAATTTCATCACTGATCTTCCCTCTATCATAAGGTCAGTAGTGGACATGTCAGAGACTAGAAATACTGCGGCAGTAGCTCATCTCCTGAATCCTCAGCTGTCTATCATATACAGGGTAAGAGTCAGGAGCGTCATGGAAAACTCCCCAGTTGCTTGGATGGGTGCAACTCTAACAACGCTCAAGAAGCCTGACACCATCGAGGACCAAAACAGCCACTTGAGTATGCAGTGCAACCACTACCAACGCTCAGGAGCAGTGGCATGTGCCATTCACCGAAGATTCTAAGATAGCACCTTCCAAACCCATGACTACTTCCATCAGGAAGTACAGGGCATAAGATATATCAGAATATCACCACCGGGAATGCTCTCTTTCACGGCATTGTGTGTCAATATGGAGCACGTGGAGCGATTCAAAGAGGCAACTCATCATCACTTTCTCAAGATCAACTCTGGCTGGGCAATAAATGTTGGCCAAACAGCGACTCTCACATCCCAGAAATGAATACAAATATAAATT
>NW_025120724.1:0-1051 GCF_004010195.1 Chiloscyllium plagiosum
GCAGAAAGGAAACAATCAATTTTTAAGGTTCATCTGCTCTCGAAGGTGATGATTTTTTTTTGCTTCAAACTTTATCTGCACCCAATATCGGAGAAGTTTCTCCCTTTCCCAATCACTATTCTTCATTTCCATCAATCCTCCCATGTCACTGGGGCATTGTACAAACTAACATTCACTTTCACATTGACACCGTTAAGTTAGTGCTGCAGCTGTCACTCTTGTTAGGCGAACTTTCCCCAATACCACCATGAGGATCTTTAAGCCACTTAATGCAATTAGATAATGTGGTTGGGTTATCAATCCTCATGTCAAGTGTTTGATTTGCATGGACCAGAGTTCATTTGAGCACTGGGTTCATGAAAAATACACAGAACAGTATCGAAGAAAAGAGACTTTATTGGAAAAGACCAATGTTTGTGAATTCCCCACATTTATTTCAAGTCTTTATTCGTCTCTTGCTAGAGTACAATGCTGCAATTCACATAAAAAGAAGCGATATGACAGCTGTGGAAACGGTGCGGAAGTGATTTGCCAATATATTTTCTGGATTGAAGAACTTCAGCTATGAAAGAGTTTAGACAAACTGGCCTTGCTTTTGTGAGGGCAGGAGAGATTGAGAGGAGACAGTATTGAGATGTAGGAAATAATGAGGGGCATGGATTGGGTACACTGAACGAAAATTTTCTCTATGATGGATGGATCAATCAAGCATAGATTTAAGATAAGAGTCATAAATGTTCGAGTAGCTCTACATTAAAAAAACTTTATCAGCTAGGGAGTGTTTGGAATCTGGACATCACTGTCTGTATATATCAGAGCGGCAGAAACTCTGATAATCTCCAGAGATATTTAACTATGAATTTGTAATGCTTAAGGCATACAACGTTAAATGATGGAAAATGAGATGAGGCTAATCAAGCCGGTGTTAATGACAAGAGCATGCACAAGTAGCTTGCAGGCTCAGTTAGCTCTGACATCCAGCGTGTGGCGTTTGGTAACCTCAGTTGTCACGTGAGACGCCAGGGTTCATTTTCCCGCTGGGGCGACTCTG
>NW_025120725.1:0-1051 GCF_004010195.1 Chiloscyllium plagiosum
CCAGTCCCTGTAATCTTTCCTGCCAACCCTCCGCTTATACAATGTTCTGAAACCACTTGAATCCTTTCTCTGTCTGTAACCTTGCCCAGTCTCTACAATCTCCTTCATATCTGAGACCTCCCCTCATTACTACAATGCTTTGTTTCTCTAACTTCCTCCAAATCAGGACTAGCCTTTCTAGCTCTGTCACCTCCTGAGGACACTAAAACCAACCAGTAACGTGTGACATCCTCTTGATTGCTGTAATCACTTCCAGTCCCAAAAGCTGTCTCTATCTATAACCCTGGCTAGTCCGAAGAATCCTTGCTAACTTTGTAACCTCATTCAGTGTTTACAACTCTCAGTATTACTAACTTCATCCAGTTTCAACTACTGTTCCTATCTCTGTAATCGTACAGAACTTCCACCATTTTCCTTATTGCTGGAACCTCTGCCAGTCCATCCAAAGCATGCCATCTTTGTAACCTTTCCCTGTTCCTGTAATCTTCATGAACTTCGTGACCTCATTCGATTTCTGCATAATCAAATCTTTCTCCAGTCCTGTCAACTGTCTCTGTCTCTTGAGCCTTTACCCATCCCCACTACTCTTCTTATCTCTGTAATCTCCTACAGTCTCTCAAACACTGCTTGCCTATGTAAGCCTCTAAGTCCTTACAAAGATCCATACGTCTGTCATCTCTTCCTACCCTTAGAATTCTCCCTATGACTGTAACCTTAGCCATTCTTTACAGTGCTCCCCATCACTGTTACCTCCTGCGACTCCTCGAACCATTCATATCTCTGTAAACTCATTTAGAATGGATGAATTTCCGTTTGACTGTAACATCCTCAGTCCCAATCTATATCAATAAAGCAAGTAAGTCTTGACAAATTTAATGATCACTACAATCTTCTCCCACCCTTAGAACACTGCCTACCTCAATAACGTCTTCCCAAACCTACAATCCTCCAGATATCTGTAGTCTCCTCTAGTCCCTATAATCTTTCCTCAGTCTGTAACCTCCTCCAGTCCATAGATCACTCCCTACTGCTATCAAATTCTTCAATCCCT
>NW_025120726.1:0-1051 GCF_004010195.1 Chiloscyllium plagiosum
GGAGGAGTGGACCAGGGTTTCCCAGAGGGAATGGCCCTTGCTCACAAGCGAGGGTAGGGAAAATGTTTCTGATGGTGGCATTCTGCCTGAGGGAATGGAAAAGGCGACAAATGATCCTCTCGATGAGGATACTTGTGGGATAGTGGGTCAACGCAGAACCCGTTATGGTGGTGTAAGAGAAGACAGCATTAACGACCGACGTATGGGACTGAAGACTGCGACAAGCACATTGCAGGAGATTATTCGGTTGAGGGAGAAATTACACATTTCGATGTTGCTCTTATTGACATTGGCAAAATCAGAGCATTTGCAATGAAGACGGAGGAACTAGGAGAATGGATTACAGCCTTTATAGTCACCAGACGATGGATATATATAGTAACGATAGCTGTGGGAGTCAGTGGGTTTGCATTAGATATTGGTGGCCATCTAATGAGCATAACTGGAAGTGGAGACGTCGAGGAAGGGAAAAGGGGAGTCGGATTTGTGCCACGTGAATGTGAAAGCGAGATGGAAATTGAAAAGGAAACAAGAAAGGTTTTCCAATTCTGAATGAGAAAAAGAAACAGCATCAGCAAAACCATAGATTCCCAGAGAATTGGGTGATTGCCAGTTTAAAAATGAAACATTGAATTTTCCCTGCAGCCTACAAAGATGTAGCCATAATAGGGATACATGTGGTCCCCACGATCATCCTTTGTTCTGAAGAAAGTGAGTGGAGCTAAACGCTAAGTTGATCAGGTACGGGTATGCTCAGCCAGCTGGTGGAAAGTGGTAGTTGATGGGGTTATTTCAGGCCTGTCTTGACTGAAGAAATGGAAAGCCCGAGAACCATCCCAATGGAGGACGAATGAGTAAAGGCTTCGTGTGCACATCGTGAAAATGCATTTGGACAAAGGCATGGATAGGAAATGTTCAAAAGGATGTGGGCCTAGTCCAAAAGTAATGGGGTTTCTGCAAATGTTCATTTCAGTCTCCATCGCCCATTGTGTGCCGATTGGCCTGTCTCTATGCTGGCGGACTTTATGACACTATGACCGTATCAGTGGAG
>NW_025120727.1:0-1051 GCF_004010195.1 Chiloscyllium plagiosum
CCAGTGCAGGGACAGAATCCACTCCCAGTGCTGGGTCAGTAATCCACTCCCAGTGCTGGGACAGTAATCCATTCCCAATGCTGGGACAGTAATCCACACCCAGTGCGGGGACAGTAATCCACTCTCAGTGCGGGTACAGTAATCCACTCCCAGTGCGGGGACAGTAATCTACTCCCAGTGCTGGGACAGAATCCACTCCCAGTGCTGGGACAGAATCCACTCCCAATGCGGGGACAGTAATCCACTCCCAATGCAGGGACAGTAATCTACTCCCAATGCTGGGACAGTAATCCACTCTCAGTGCAGGGACAGTAATCCACTCCCAGTGCTGGGACAGTAATCTACTCCCAGTGCTGGGACAGAATCCACTCCCAGTGCTGGGACAGAATCCACTCACAATGCGGGGACAGTAATCCACACCCAGTGCGGGGACAGTAATCTACTCCCAATGCTGGGACAGTAATCTACTCCCAGTGTTGGGACAGAATGCACTCCCAGTGCAGGGACAGAATCCTCTCCCAATGCGGGGACAGTAATCCACTCTCAGTGCAGGGACAGTAATCTACTCCCAATGCTGGGACAGTAATCCACTCTCAGTGCAGGGACAGTAATCTACTCCCAATGCTGGGACAGTAATCTACTCCCAGTGCTGGGACAGAATCCACTCCCAGTACTGGGACAGAATCCACTCCCAGTGCTGGGTCAGTAATCCACTCCCAGTGCTGGGACAGAATCCACTCCCAGTGCGGGGACAGTAATCCACTCCCAGTGCAGGGACAGTAATCCATTCCCAGTGCAGGGATAGTAATCCACTCCCAGTGCAGGGACAGTAATCTGCTCCCAATGCAGGGACAGTAATCCACTCCCAGTGCTGGGACAGAATCCACCCCCAGTGCGGGGACAGAAATCCACTCTCAGTGCAGGGACAGTAATCTACTCCCAGTGCAGGGACAGTAATCTACTCCCAGTGCAGGGACAGTAATACACTCTCAGTGCAGGGATAGTAATCCACTCCCAGTGCAGGGACAGAATCCACTCCAAGTGTGGACAG
>NW_025120728.1:0-1051 GCF_004010195.1 Chiloscyllium plagiosum
CCCTGCTTCCAATCTGTCTCACCCTGTCAGAATGTTAGATATTTCACTGAGATCACCACTCATTTTCCTAAACTCCATGAGGCCCAGTCGCCTCAAACTCTGTTCACACAATAAGCCTGTCTTCCCAGAGATCAGTCTGGTCATCCTTCACTGCTCTCCCTCAATGTCAGATTTGTCCTTTATTAATAAGGAGAGCAAAACCGCACAAAATACTGCACAATGTTCGAGATGGGGTCTCACCAAGGGCCTGTACAGCTGCAGTAAGACACCCTTACTCCTATACTCAAATACTCCTGAAATGAAGGTCAATGAGCTTCTGGGAAGCTATTTATCTTCCAAACTGCTTTCTGTTCCTGCAATATTGCTTTCAGTGCCTGGTGTACAAAGAGATCCAAATCCTTTTCAATATTACATCTACCCACTTGGTGGGTCTATGCACACTGGTCAGTGTGTTAGTGCCATTCCCAGTATTGACTTCTGGTTTCAGAACTCACAGCCCTGCATGGCCTTCACAGATCGGCGCAGAAGGAAACAAAAATGCAGCTTTATTTCCTTTATAGATCAACATTTTTCAATCAATCCATTTTCAATTGATCGGCTGGCATTCCATTGTTCCCAACAAAGTGCACTACGTCACATCTCCCCCCATTGCTCTCCATCTGCCACGTAGTTGCCCAGTCACTTCAGTTGTCTCAATCACCTTGGAGCTTCTTGACATCCTGCTCACCCACTCACAATCCAACATCGTTTAATGCCATCAGCAGACTTGGGAATATTACATTTGAGCCCCTCAACCAAAGATATGACGTGTATTGGGAATAGCTGTTCCCAAACCCCGATCCCTTCTATATCCTCCAAGCCTTCCATTCTAAAAAAAAGGTTTATTCCTACTCACTGTTTCCTGCCAGTGAAACCATTCTAAAACCATGGCCATATATTAGCCCCAGTCCCATAGGATTCAAATTTGCACAGCAGGCTTGGGGCTTTATCAAAAATCTTTCTGGGAATCCAATCGTACTGCATTGATAGCTTCTCCATAATTTTGCTAAAA
>NW_025120729.1:0-1051 GCF_004010195.1 Chiloscyllium plagiosum
GGGCGAGAGAGAGAGAGAGACATGCAAGAGAGAGATAGTGAGAGAGAAATACAGGCGAGAGCGAGAGAGAGAGAGAGAGAGACGAGAGAGAGCGAGAGAGAGAGCAAGAGAGAGAGAGACGGGCCAGAGAGAGAGAGGGAGAGAGACGGGCGAGAGAGAGAGAGAGAGAGAGAGAGAGAGACGAGAGAGAGAGGGCGAGAGTGAGAGCGAGAGACGGGCAAGAGAGAGAGAGAGAGACGGGCGAGAGAGAGAGACGGGGGAGAGAGAGGGAGAGAGAGGCGAGAGAGATCGAGAGAGACGGGCAAGAGAGAGAGACGGGCAAGAGAGAGAGCGAGCGAGAGAGAGAGACGAGAGAGAGAGCGAGCGAGGGAGAGCGAGGGAGAGCGAGGGAGAGCGAGGGAGGGAGAGCGAGCGAGAGCGAGCGAGCGAGCAAGCGAGACACGGGCGAGAGAGAGAGCGAGAGAGACAGACAAGAGAGAGGAGAGACGAGAGAGAGAGCGAGAGAGAGAGCAAGAGAGAGCGAGCGAGACCGAGAGCGAGCGAGAGAGCAAGAGAGAGCGAGCGAGACCGAGAGCGAGCGAGAGAGCGCGAGAGCGAGAGGGAAAGAGAGGGAGAGCGAGCGAAAGAGAGCGAGAGCGGAGCGAGCGCGAGAGAGAGGGAGAGCGAGCGAAAGAGAGCGAGCGAAAGAGTGCGAGCGAAAGAGAGCGAGCGAAAGAGAGCGAGCGAAAGAGAGCGAGAGCGAGAGCGAGCGAGCGAGAGAGAGAGAGAAAGAGACACGGGCGAGAGAGAGAGCAAGAGAGACGGGCAAGAGAGGCAAGAGAGAGAGAGACGGGCAAGAGAGAGAGAGAGACAAGAGAGCGAGCGAGCGAGAGAGCGAGCGAGAGACCGGTCAAGAGAGAGAGCGAGAGAGACGGGCGAGAGAGCGCGAGAGAGAGGGAGAGCGAGCGAAAGAGAGCGAGAGTGAGCGAGAGAGAGAGAGAGACACGGGCGAGAGAGAGAGGAAAGAGACGGGCAAGAGAGAGAGAGAGAGAGACGAGGGAGAGAGACAGAG
>NW_025120730.1:0-1051 GCF_004010195.1 Chiloscyllium plagiosum
ACTGTGTTCCAGACCCTAACCCCTGGATTAATCTGCCTTAGCCCACACTCTCAGACACTGTGTTCCAAACCCTAACCCCTGGATGAATCCGGCCTAACCCACATTCACAGACACTGTATTCCAGAGCCTAACCCCTGGATTAATCCGGCCTAACCCACATCCTCAGTCACTGTGTTCCAGAACCTAACCCTTGGATTAATCCGGCCAAACCCACACTCTCAGAAACTGTATTACTGACCAAAACGCCTGGATTAATCCGCCCTATTCCATACTCTCAGACACTGTGTTCCAGACACTAACCCCTGGATTATTCTGGCCTATCCCACACTCTTAGGCACTTTGTTCCACACCCTAACCCCTGGATTAATCCAGCATCCCCCACACTCTCAGGCACTGTGTTCCAAAACCTAACCTGTGGATTACTCCAGTAAATCCCACATTCTCAAGCACTGTGTTCCAAACCCTAACCCCTGGATGAATCCGGCCTAACCCACATTCACAGACACGGTGTTCCAGACCCTAACCCCTGGATTAATCCGGCCTATCCCACTCTCTCAGGCACTGTGTTCCAGGCCATAACCCCTGGATTAAACTGGCCTATCCCTGACTCTCAGGCGCACTCTTTCAGACCCTAAACCCTGCATTAATCTGGCCCATCTCACACTCTCAGAAACTGTATTCCAGACCAAAACCCCTGGATTAATCCAGCCTATCCCACACTCTCAGGCACTGTGTTCCAGACCCGAAGCCGTCGATTAATCCAGCCAAACCCACACCCTCAGACACTGTTTTACAGACCCTTAACCCTGGTTATTTCAGCCTATCCCACACACTCAGACATTGTGTTCCAGATTCTAACCCCTGGATTAATCCGGCCTATCCCACTCTCTCAGGCACTGTGTTCCAGACCCTAAATCCTTGAATTAATCTGGTCTATCCCACGCTCTCCGACACTTTGTTCCACACCCTAACCCCTGGATTAATCCAGCCTCCCCCACATTCTCAGGCAGTGTGTTCTAGAACATAACCCGTGGATTAATCCAGCCTATCC
>NW_025120731.1:0-1051 GCF_004010195.1 Chiloscyllium plagiosum
CACTGGACACGCTCCAGTGCCATTATGTCCTTCTTGAGGTGAGGGGACCACAACTGGACACAGTACTCCAAATGGGGCCTAACCAGAGATTTATAAAGTCTCAGTAGCACAACAGTGCTTTTATATTCCAACCCTCTTGAGATAAATGACAACATTGCATTCGCTTTTTTCATCACGGACTCAACCTGCATGTTTACCTTTAGAGAACCTCAACTAGCACTCCCAGATCTCTCTGTACTTTGGCTTTACGAATTTCCTCACCGTTTAGAAAGTAGTCCATGCTTGCATTCTTTTTTCCAAAGTGCAAGACCTCGCATTTGCTCACATTGAATTCCATCAACCATTTCCTGGACCACTCTTCCCACTATGGTTTGTTTGCGTTTGTGGTTCCTCAATTCCACCCACACAGACTCCACATCATCCGACACTATGTCATTTAGTGCCATAGATTTAATTTTGTTCTTAACTAACAAGGGCACCCCGCCCCCTCTGCCCACCTCCCTGTCTAGTTCCTTCTGCAGCCTCCGCACTTCCTCAGTACTACCTGCCTAACTTTGTATCGTCGGCAAACGTCGCTAGAATGCCCCCAGTCCCTTCATCCAGATCATTAATATATAATGTGAACCGCTGCTGCCCCAACACTGAACCCTGCGGGACATCGCTTGTCACCGGCTGCAATTCCGAAAAAGAACCTTTTATCCCAACTCTCTGCCTTCTGTCAGACAGCCAATCCTCAATCCATACCAGTAGCTCACCTCGAACACCATGGGCCCTCACCTTGCTCAGCATCCTCCCCTGTGGCACCTTATCAAAGGCCTTTTGGAAGTCTAGGTAGACCACATCCACAGGGTTTCCCTGGTATAACCTACTTGTCACCTCTTCAAAGAATTCCAACAGGTTTTCCAGGCATGACCTCCCCTTACTAAATCCATGTTGACTTGTTCTAATCCGACCCTGCTCTTCCAAGAATTTAGAAACCTCATCCTTAATGATGGATTCTATAATTTTACCAACAACTGAGGTTAGGCTAATTGGTCTATAACTTTCTATC
>NW_025120732.1:0-1051 GCF_004010195.1 Chiloscyllium plagiosum
AACATGAGGTGTCGCAGGTGTATTTCCAAAAGATACATTGATAGGGTGAGAAATTCCATACTTTACCCAGGATTGATTGGTGTGATTTATTGTCACGTGTACCTCAGTACAGGGAAACACTTTATTTCTGAGCAGTGGAGGCAGATCATATTAAGCATGGCCAGACAGATCATAGGGTGGAAATAGTCTTGGACAGAGTAAGGCATACAGGATACACTGCACAAGACAAGCACTCAACAAGATCAACAAGAGCAAGATCAGCATTATTTGAACATAGAGAGTCGATTCATCAGTTTACCTAGACTTTCCTAATAGTTTATATGTCTAAATTAACTCTCCCCATGTTATTGTGCAGTCGGCGTGTGAGCCCGTACTGAACGTCAGGTTGCATACAATCCCCAACAGCAGCCACAATACCTTCGATCTGAGCAGATAGCCATTCCCACCAGCTTCCGCCCTACATGGAGAACACCAGGCTGGCTTCTCGGAGATGGAAGGTGCTTTCTTGAGACTTCACACAAGACATATGGCTTCCCTCCTCAACACTAGAAAACCACGTTAAAGTCCCACGTGTTTATCATGAGCAACGGAGCCAGGAGGACCAACGTGGAGCAGTCTGTCTGTGCACTACTGTGCCTCTGCTCCACTTGTTCATCATGTTGGAGCATCAATCTGGAGACAGTGAGGACTGCCGATCTGGAGTAGAGAGTAGAATGCTGGAAAAGCACAGCAGTTCAGGCAGCTACGAGGAGCAGGAGAATCCACGTTTTGGACATAAGCCATTCATCAGGAATCAGCATCAATTACCTCATTCTGTCCCTTTGCAAGACCGTTGAGGGGGTATGGCCTCGTACTCTTCCTGTGTAAGTGACTTAAGGGCTGAATGGCCTCCTCCTGTTCCTTTGTAAGTGACTTTAGAGACTGAATGACCTCCTCCTGTTCCTGTGTAAGAGACTGAAGGAGCTGAATGGCCTCACTCTGTTGCTGTGGAAGTGGCTTTAGGAGCCGAATGGTCTCTTCCTGTTCCCGTGTAAGAGACTCCAGGGGCTGA
>NW_025120733.1:0-1051 GCF_004010195.1 Chiloscyllium plagiosum
TACACACACACACATATGCACACACACACACATATGCACACATACATATACACACACCCATATACAGACTGATTACTGTGAGATCAAACAGCATTTCCAGTTATGTCAGGATGAATGTCAGGCCTGTGCCTATACTGTGATCTCTTCATTGGTTTCATGCCAGTTTTATAGACAAAAGGATCAGTTCAGTACCTGCTAGCCCTGTTCTGAAACATTGTTTAAAAGGAAGGTGAAGTGAAATGTTGTCAGCTTGTGTTCTTCAATACCCCAAGCCAACACTGAAATTGAAGATCAAATTGTCCTGCACCGTGTGAATACCTTGATTGGTTGAATTGTCATTGCAAATGAGCAGGAAGTGTTATCTGTCAATCCTTGCTGAATCAACTCAGTCCCATTTCAATTGGTCAGATTTCCTCCAGGAATGACGCGATCCAAAGATGGACAAATTCCTTTTTGTTCTTTGCCGAGACAATGCAGACCAGATGGGTCAAATGGCCTTATTCTACAGCGTTGGGAATCTATTGCTGATAAAGAACAGAGTCGCGAGCGTGGTGCTGGAAAAGCACAGCAGGGCAGGCAGCATCCGAGGAGCAGGAGAATCGACTTTTTGGGCATCAGGAATGGACTTATGCCCGAAACGTTGATTCTCCTGCTCCTCGGATGCCGCCTGCCCTGCTGTGCTTTTCCAGCACCATGCTTGCGACTCTGATCGCCTCCATCCGCAGTGCTCACTTTCTCCTGATGAAGAACAGTGTCCCATGTGAGGATACATATAGCATCTACAAGGTGCAAATCCAGCACTGTGATCCCTCGTTACAGTGAGAAATCGGTTCCCACTGCCATTAGCACAGTCAGGATTACTCCGTAAAGGCCGTCCGGTAGCAACTGCCGTCTCCTGTTGGTGTGGGTGCCCTGAGGTTTGTTAATACAGTCTAGTTGAGCACAATCGGCATGCTGCCTCTAATCAACACTCAGTTAGATGTGTTCTTTGACAGGGTCCATTAGTTATTGACAGTATGGCCTTCATACAGGCCTGGCAACACACTGGCAC
>NW_025120734.1:0-1051 GCF_004010195.1 Chiloscyllium plagiosum
GGGACACTGTTGGAACTGGACGCTCTCCCCATCTATCTGCCCTTCTGACCTTATAACCTGTAAGCCTTTGTGTCAGTTTTACTCTTGGTGCTAAGGGGTTTGCTTATTGGGATTGTTGCAAGTATTTGGAACAGGATCCTAAAGTCTGGATCGCCTGTCGGGTTTATATAGGATCAGTTATTCAGGTATTCTATTTTGGGTTTCTTGTGTTTCATTCGGTAATTTGGTAAATAAATGCTATTTGTTTAAAACTCGGCAGTCTGACCAGCTAATTCACTCAAGAAAGATCCATTCTACACTAACTTTTAAGAAATAACAAAGTTACGGTCTGGGCTAGTTGCTTAAAATGTTCTGTGGGGTCGGGCCTGTTCCATAACAGAATGGGGGCCATTTGCGGGATTTAGGCAACGAGTGGCAAGTATTAGTGTCTCCTATTCCATGTGTTGATTTGGTGGGGACGCAGAGCTTTAGACAGCAATGGCTCTTGCAGGAATCAAGGATGTTTTGGAGGTGGAAGATGTGACCTTGGGGTTTTTAACAAAATGCACATAAGTCCAAGCTGTGGGAATTAGTAGAAAATCGTGTGTTGAAGCAAACTCCGAACGTGAGGAAAGCTGAGATGATTGCAGCAGTATCTCAGCATTCCAATTTGCTGGAAACTCCATCAGGATCTGTAGAGATGAGCAAACTTCAATTTAAATGGCGCAGCTTGAGTTAAACGGTAAATGAAGCAGTTTGAGGTACGGCTAAAATCAGAAGAGAAAGAAAGAGAATGAATAGCTTTAGCAGAGGAAAGCAAAAACAATGAATGTCCTTAGCAGGAGAGAAAGAAAAATACAGAGGGTTTGTGCTTCAGAGATAGACACTTAGGATGGAAAGTCAGCTTAAAAGGATGGGGATGAAGGCTGAAGGTGAGCCTAGTGAAAACCAGAGTGAGGATGAGCAAAACCATGGTAGTCAAAAGCCTGATATAAATATCCAGTCCTTGCCTAAATTTGATGAGTAGGATATGGAAAACTTTTTCATTTCATTTGAAAAAGTGGCTAAACAA
>NW_025120735.1:0-1051 GCF_004010195.1 Chiloscyllium plagiosum
ATAAAGGGAAGCATATCAAACGCCGCCTTCACTGTCCTTTCTCCCTGTGACTCCACTTTCACGGAGCTATGAACCTGCACTCCAAGGTCTCTTTACTCAGCAACACTCTCTAGGACCTTTCCATTAAGTGTCTAAGTCCTGCTAAGATTTACTTTCCCAAAATGCAGCACCTCGCATTTATCTGAATTAAACTCCATCTCAGCCCATTGGCCTATCTGATCAAGATCCTGTTGTAATCCGAGGTAACATCCTTCACTGTCCACTACACCTCCAATTTTGGTGTCATCTGCAAACATACTAATTGTGCGTCTTATGCTCGCATCCAAATCATTAATGTAAAAGTAGAGGACCCAGCACCGATCCTTGTGGCACTCCACTGGTCATAGGCCTCCAGTTTGAAAAACATCCCTCCACCACTACCCTCTATCTTCTACCTTTGAGCCAGTTCGGTATCCAAATGGCTAGTTCTCCCTGAATTCCGTGATATCTAACCTTGCTAATCAATCTCCCATGGGAACCTTGTTGAATGCCTTACTGAAGTCCATGTAGATCACATCTACTGCTCTGCCCGCATCAATCGTCTTTGTTACTTCTTCAAAAAACTCAATCAAGTTTGTGAGACATGATTTCCCACGCACAAAGCCATGTTGATTATCCCGAATCAGCCGTTGCCTTTCCAAATACATGTACATCCTGTCCCTCTGGATTCCCTCCAACAACTTGCCCACCACTGATGTCAGGCTCACTGGTCTATAGTTCCCTGACTTGTCTTTAATGCCCTTCTTAAACAGTGGCACAACGTTTGCCAACCTCCAGTCTTCCGGCGCCTCACCTGTGACTATCGATGATACAAATATCTCAGCAAGAGGCTCAGCAATCACTTCCCTCACTTCCCACAGAGTTCTTGGGTACACCTAATCAGGTCCTGGGGATTTATCCACCTTTAACCGTTTCAAGACATCCAGGACTTACTCCTCTGTAATATGGATATTTTGCAAGGTGTCACCATGTATTTCGCTATTTTCTATATCTTCCATATCCTTTTCCACAG
>NW_025120736.1:0-1051 GCF_004010195.1 Chiloscyllium plagiosum
CAACTCCAGCAGGCAGCACAACTACCGGTGAATGAAATATATCATTCGCAAGGCGAAACTGTATTCCTCGAGCTGAGAGTTTGTCAAGGACCCCCATCACAAATTCTACATTCTTCTCTTGACATTGTAGCCTCACTTTACATAACTGAGCACTTGTACTCCCACCATGAATTCCTGTTACCAATAGCTTTTCCATCAATACTTTTTCAGGAATACAAATCCCGTCATCCTCCAGCGTTGCAGACTGAGGTGATCTTCTATCGCCTCATATCATAACCTCTTTGCCTGCCACTCCTGACCTATGCGAATGAGCTTTACGTCTGTTTGTTTTTTTTAACAGATCTGGGACTTTCTCCCAAATCTACCCATGATTCCGCGTTCTAGCTTCCAGTGGAATTTCTGTCACCACGCCAACAAAACTTGCAGTGTTATCTTCTTTTCCTACATCTGGCTTTCTCCAAGCCTACCAACATTGTGGTGTTATTTGACTCACATTATTACAATTAAAGCACTAGAGCTTTTTGCCTTCTTTGTACCAGTCAAGGGATTCCTTTTTACCCTGTGGTAATTCTCCTTGCCTTCGTCTCTGAGATCTATCTCTTTTCACGTGAGGTTTCCTGTTTTCACTAACTTCTAGCTCTTATGTCCAACGAAATTGATTCTGGAAGCCAAGCCATTTTGTTTAGATGAACCCATCATAATCAGCCACTTCAGCTTCTACACTTGCCGTTCTAACGCTCTGCTCTTCCACATGAGTATGCCCTTCTTCCTCGCTAACGTTAACTTCAGCCTTCATCTCCACCTTTTTATGCTGACTTCCGTATTTGAGTGTCAACATCTAATGTTCAAACGCTCTTTCTTTTTCTCTCACCTCTGCTTCGCTCTTTTGCCCTCCCTTCTACTTGTATTCGGAACACAACCTGTTTCAATTTTGCTGCCCTTTCTTTATGTTTCGCCTCTAACTGCTGTCTCTTCATTTGCAATTCAAGTATTATCACCACAATAGATCCGAATGGTATTTCCAGCATTTTAAACGTAGTTCTACTGTTGT
>NW_025120737.1:0-1051 GCF_004010195.1 Chiloscyllium plagiosum
GGGGATGGGAGGGAAGGTGGTGAAGACAGACAATGCAGAGTGAGGTAAACCTGTTCTGGCATCTAAATCCCTCCCTCCATCCCCACCCCCTCTCCCAACCACTCCCTCCATCAGACCCACCCCGCCTTAACCACCATGCCTTTGGTCATCTGGCTCCCTGGGGCTCTGGCCTGTTCTCCCTGCCCCTGTGAGATGCCTCCGGCCTGGTCTCCCAACTCCCATGAGGCCTCGGGCCTGGTCCCCCCCACTCCCATGAGGCCTCGGGCCTGGTCCCCCCACTCCCATGAGGCCTCGGGCCTGGTCCCCGACTCCCATGAGGCCTGGGGCCTGGTCTCCCTGCCCCATGTGAAGCCTCGGGCCTGGTCTCCCCACTCCCATGAGGCCTCGGGCCTGGTCTCCGACTCCCATGAGGCCTGCAGCCTGGTCTCCCTGCCCCATGTGAAGCCTCGGGCCTGGTCCCCCCACTCCCATGAGGCCTCGGGCCTGGTCCCCCCACTCCCATGAGGCCTCGGGCCTGGTCCCCGACTCCCATGAGGCTTCGAGCCTGGTCTCCGACTCCCATGAGGCCTCGAGCCTGGTCTCCGACTCCCATGAGGCCTTGGGCCTGGTCTCCGACTCCCATGAGGCCTCGGGCCTGGTCCCCCCACTTCCATGAGGCCTGGGGCCTGGTCTCTGACTCCCATGAGGCCTGGGGCCTGGTCTCTGACTCCCATGAGGCCTCGGGCCTGGTCTCCGACTCCCATGAGGCCTCGGGCCTGGTCTCTGACTCCCATGAGGCCTCGGGCCTGGTCCCCCCACTTCCATGAGGCCTGGGGCCTGGACTCTGACTCCCATGAGGCCTCGGGCCTGGTCTCTGACTCCCATGAGGCCTCAGAAACAGATTGAAAATCGGATGAAAAGATAATTACCAAAAGCAGGAGGTGGATTCAGCCAATGGGGACGCAGCTTTAGCACAGAACATGCTCGTGAAGAGCTGGAATCTGATTGGCTGTTTGGAAGTAGTCAGATCCAGCAGAAGAGACTGATGGAGAGAAGGAGAAAGGGAGAGAGG
>NW_025120738.1:0-1051 GCF_004010195.1 Chiloscyllium plagiosum
AGTGTGGACTCAATGTGAAACCCAGTGTGGACTTGATGTGAAGCCCAGTGTGGACCCGATGTGAAACCCAGTGTTGACTCAATGTGAAGTCCAGTGTGGACTCAATGTGAAGCCCAGCATGGACTCAATGTGAAACCCAGTGTGGACTCGATGTGAAACCCATTCTGGACTCAATGTGAAGCTAAGTGTGGACTCGATGTGAAGCTCAGTGTGGACGCGGAGTGAAACACAGTGTGGACTCGATGTGAAGCCCAGTGCGGACCAGATGTGAAACCCAGTTTGGACTAAATATGATGCTTAGTGTGGACTCAATGTGAAGTCCAGAGTGGACTCAATGTGAAGCCATATGTGGACTCAATGTGAAACCAGGAGTGGACTCGATGTGAAACCAATGTGGATACAATGTGAAGCCTAGTGTGGACTCAATGTGAAGCCCAGTGTGGACTCATTGTGAAGCCCAGTGTGGACTCAATGTGAAGCCAAATGTGGACTCAATGTGAAGCCCAGAGTGGACTCAATGTGAAACCCAGTGTGGAATCAATGTGAAGCCAAATGTGGACTTGATGAGAAGCCCAGTGCGGACTCAATGTGATGCCCAGTCTGGACTCAATGTGATGCCTAGCGTGGACTCAATGTGAAACCCAGTGTCGACTCAATGTGAAGCCCAGTGTGGACTTGATGTGAAGCCCAGTGTGGACTCAATGTGAAGCCTGTGAGGTCTCAATGTGAAGCCTAGTGCAGACTCGATGTGAAACCCAGTGTGGACCCGATGTAAAACCCAGTGTGGACTCAATGTGAAATCCAGTGTGGACTCAATGTGAAGCCCAGAGTGGACTTAATGTGAAGCCCAGTGTGGACTCGATGTGAAACCCATTCTGGACTCAATGTGAAGCTAAGTGTGGACTCAATGTGAAGCTAAGTGTGGACTCGATGTGAAGCTCAGTGTGGACTCGGAGTGAAACACAGTGTGGACCTGATGGGAAGCCCAGTGCGGACTTGATGTGAAACCCATTCTGGACTCAATGTGAAGCTAAGTGTGGACTTGATGTGA
>NW_025120739.1:0-1051 GCF_004010195.1 Chiloscyllium plagiosum
CTCAGTGACAGCGCACTATTTCTTCAGTTCCTAGTTGTGTGGGTGTGTTCTCAGTGAAAGTGCACTTTTTCAGCAGTTTCTAGTTGTGTGTGTGTTCTCAGTGACATTGCACTATTTCAGCAGTTCCTAGTTGTGTGTGTGTGTTCTCAGTGAAAGTGCACTTTTTCAGCAGTTCCTAGTTATGTGTGTGTTCTCAGTGACAGTGCACTGTTTCAGCAGTAGCTACTTGTGTGAGTGTGTTCTCAGTGACAGTGCACTTTTTCAGCAGTTCCTAGTTATGTGTGTGTGTTCTCAGTGACAGTGCACTGTTTCAGCAGTTCCTAGTTATGTGTTTGTTCTCAGTGACAGTGCACTGTTTCAGCACTTTCTAGTTATTTGTGTGTGTTCTCAGTGACAGTGCGCTGTTTCAGCAGTTCCTAGATATGTGTGTGTTCTCAGTGACAGTGCACTGTTTCAGCAGTTTCTAGTTGTGTGTGTTCTCAGTGACAGTGCACTGTTTAAGCAGTTCCTAGTTATGTGTGTGTTCTCAGTGACAGTGCACTGTTTCAGCAGTTGCTAGTTGTGTGTGTGTTCTAAGTGAGAGTCCGCTGTTTCAGCAGTTCCTAGTTGTGTGTGTGTGTTCTCAGTGACAGTGCACTGTTTCAGCAGTTCCTAGTTGTGTTTGTGTTCTCAGTGACAGTGCACAGTTTCAGCAGTCCCTAGTTGTGTGTGTGTGTTCTCAGTGACAGTGCACTGTTTCAGCAGTTCCTAGTTATGTTTGTGTTCTCAGTGACAGTGCACTGTTTCAGCAGTTCCTAGTTATGTGTTTGTTCTCAGTTGCAGTGCTCTGTTTCAGCAATTCCTAGTTATGTGTGTGTTCTCTGTGACGGTGCACTGTTTCAGCAGTTCCCAGTTGTGTGTGTGTGTTCTCAGTGACAGTGCACTGTTTCAGCAGTTCCTCGTTATGTTTGTGTTCTCAGTGACAGTGCACTGTTTCAGCAGTTCCGAGTTATGTGTGTGTTCTCAGTGGCAGTGCACTGTTTCAGCAGTTCCTAGTTATGAGTTTGATCTC
>NW_025120740.1:0-1051 GCF_004010195.1 Chiloscyllium plagiosum
GAGTGTGGGTTAGGCCTGAATAATCCACAGGTTTGGTTCTGGAACACACTCCCTGATAGTGTGGGGGAGGCTGGATTAATCCAGAGGTAAGGGTCGGGAACACAGTGCCTGAGTGTGTGGGATAGGTGGGAGTAATCCAGCGGTTAGGGTATGGAATTCGGTGCCTTTGAGTGTGGGATAGGCCGGATTAATCCAGGCATTAGGGTCTGGAACATAGTGCCTGAGAGTTTGGGGAGGTCGGGTCATTCCAGTGGATAATGTCTGGAACACAGTGCCTGAGAGTGTGAGATAGGCCGCGTCAATCCGGGGTTAGGGTCTGGAACACAGTGCCTGAGAGTGTGGGTAAGGCCGTGTTAATCCAGAAGTTTTCGTCTGGAAAACAGTTTCTGAGAGTGTGGGATAGGCGCATTAATCCATGGGTTAGTGTCTGGAACACAGTGCCTTTGAGTGTGGGATAGGCCAGGTCAATCCAGGGGTTAGGGTCTGGAACACCGTGCCTTTGAGTGTGGGATCGTCCGGATTAATCCAGAGGTTAGGGTCTGGAACAAAGTGCCTGAGAGTGTGGGATAGGCTGGATTAATCCAGGGGATAGGGTCTGGAACACAATGCCTGAGAATGTGGGGAGGCCGAGTCATTCCAGGGGTTAGGGACTGGATCAGAGTGCCGAGTGTGGGGAGGCCGGATTAATCCAGGGGTTAGGGTCTGGAACACAGTGCCTGAGAGTGTGAAATAGGCCGGGTCAATCCGGCATTATTGTCAGGAATACAGTGTCTATGAGTGTGTGGAAGGACGGATTAATCCAGAGTGGGGTCAGTCTGCTCTTCCCTGCGTGTGTTACATTGACAGAGTGGGGTCAGTCTGCTCTTCCCTGGGTGTGTTACACTGACAGAGTGGGGTCAGTCTACACTTCCCTGTGTGTGTTACACTGAGAGTGGGGTCAGTCTGCTCTTCCCTGGGTGTGTTACACTGACAGAGTGGGGTCACTCTGCACTTCCCTGGGTGTGTTACACTGACAGAATGGGGTCACTCTGCACTTCCCTGGGTGTGTTAC
>NW_025120741.1:0-1051 GCF_004010195.1 Chiloscyllium plagiosum
GATCTGAGTGCTCAGCCGGGAACACTCTCCAGGTCTGTCGCTTTCCTTGACTTGACCTGCAGGAAGACTGATCATGTTTGCAGTGGTGACAGCGGGCACAGGTACATCCGAAGCTGTCAGGGCAGTTTTCATGCTGACAGTCATCCATCACAGACATTCCCTCCACCACCTCCCTCCGTCATCAACAACACACAGTGACATTTGTTGTTGTGAGCAGCACACCGTTAGTGTTGAGTCAGAGTGACATCATTAGATTGGGATTTTGCGCCAATAAATCCTTTGTCACCATAACGGGGTAATTCACAACAATTCGGAGGCAGGGTGTGCTCTTACTGGGTGTCAGTGGTGCAGGGAGTGAAGATGTTACAGGTGTAATTCCAGTCAACTCACTGCTGGAACCTGAATGGAGTCAAGCACCTTGAGTGCTGTGCCTTTTCAATGGTGGACAGTCCTTAGGGAGTCAGGAAGTGCCATTTACATGAACCACCAGAACAAAGGACCTGAGAGCATTTTTGCTAAGTTTGGAGAGGATACAGTGATAGTTGGATGGGCAGGCGATATTCATGAAGTGAGGAGGCTGCCGAAAAGCTTGGACAGTTTAGGACCGTGGGCAAACACGTGGTTGATGGAATACAGTATGGGATCGTGTGAGATTATACACTTTGGTAGGCGGACTAGAGGCAGACACTATGTTCTAATAGGATCCATTAAATCTGAAGCACAAAAAGAATTTTGAAGCACCCGTCCTCTGTTATGGTTATAGTGCAGGTTCAGTTGGCAGTTAGGAAAGAAAATGCAATGTTAGCATTCATTTCAAGGGACCTAGAATACAAGAGAGGAGACATGCCGCTGAGAATGTAATGGGCAATGGTCAGACAGCATTTGGAATATTGGGAGCTATTTTAGGCACTATGTCTGTGGCAAGATCAGCTGGTGTTAGAGGTGATCCATCCTGGGGATGATGGCTTGTCATGAGCGGCAGTGTGTGTACTCGATGGAATTTAGAAGAATGGGAGGCGATGCATCTGATAGAAACTGATTGATTACTGCA
>NW_025120742.1:0-1051 GCF_004010195.1 Chiloscyllium plagiosum
TTTATGTGATCAATCAATGAATATGACTACATCGGCAAGTTGGCAATGGGAAGGCTCAAAGCACATTGGAGAACTTTGGGATTCAGCGGTTTTAGTTGGATCACAAACAAGAACTTATTGACAATGGCTCCAGCCAGTATGATCAATTAGCTGATGCATTGAACGAGTTTGTCTCTGAGACTGAGGGTAATGGCACAAAGCCATTTTCTCTTCTAAGTGGTTTAATTCTCAAGATTCGAAGAGGGTCTCCACTTGCTGTTAAATGTTGTTCCAGCAGCTGTGCCGCAGCAGAGATGTTTGCAAAATGTCAATAATAAAATTATGTAGATTACATCTTTGAGCTGATATATTGTTCTACACAACTGGAATGAGAGACTCTGATTTCAAAGCAAAAATTTCGATTTTATGATTTCAGACTCATGATAAGAACCTTCACCTTGAAGCAGCTAATTTTCAGAATCAAGACTGAGAGGTCAGCCTGGGATTTTCCAACTCTTGATGACTGAGAATCTCTGCAGTTTGATCTACTGGTTCTCAAATTGCTACAGTGAGCATTGACTATGAGAACAACTTCTTAAAATGTCGACATGAGTAAATAATTTTTGTAGTGTCCGTGTTGAGGGCATGTAGAAAGCAATGGGGAAAGTAATTTAAAAATATCCTTTTACACAGAGGATGGTTTATGTGAGGAATTAACTTCCAGACGAAGTGGTGAATGCGGGTACAGTTACAGCGTTTAAAAGAAATTTGGATAAGTACATGATAAAGAAATGTTTGGAGGGGGCAAAGGGCCAAACACAGACAAGTGGGACTAGCTTATGGTCGGGATTATGTTTGGCATGGACTGGTAAAACAGAAGGGTCTGTTTCTGTGCTGTATGACTCAAAGGAATCTTGGATGGAAATGTGTTGCTGGAAAAGCGCAGCAGGTCAGGCAGCATCTAGGGAACAGGAGAATCGACGTTTCGGGCATTAGCCCTTCTTCAGGAATGAGGAAAGTTGGTCCAGCAGGCTAAGACAAAAGATAGGGAGGAGGGAGTTGGGGGAGGGGC
>NW_025120743.1:0-1051 GCF_004010195.1 Chiloscyllium plagiosum
AGAGAGAGAGAGCCCAATGCAGGGGAGAGAAAATACCCCATGCAGGGAGAGAATGAGCCCAGTGCGGGGGAGGGAACAAACCCAGTGCGGGGAAGAGATCGTGCCCAGTGCAGGGGAGAGAGTGAGCCCAGTGCACAGAATAGAGTAAGTCTAGTGTAGGGGAGAGAACACACCCAGTTCAGGGGAATAAATGAGCACAGTGTGAGGGAGAGAACGAGCCCAGTGCAAGGGAGAGAGCAAGCCCAGTGCAGGTGACATAACAAGCCCAGTGTGCGGGATAGAACAAGTCCAGTGCAGGGGGAGAGAACAAGCCCAGTGCGGGTGACATAATGAGCTCAGTGCAGGGGACAGAATGAGTCCAGTGCGGGGGACATAACAAGTCCAGTGCAGGAAGAGAATGAACCCAGTGCGGGGAAGACTGTGAGCCCAGTGGGGGGAGAAAGAACGAGTCCAGTGCAGGAGAGAATGCGAACTCGGTGTGGGGGAGGCCCAGTGTGGGGAGAGAATGAGCCCAGTGTGGGGTAGAGAGTGAGCCCCGTGTGGGGTAGAGAGCGATCTCAGTGCATGGGGAGAGATCATGCCCAGTGCAGGGGAAGAGAGTGAGCGCAGTGTGAGGGAGAGAGCAAGCCCAGTGCAGGGGAGAGAGCAAGCCCAGTGTGGGGGAGAGGAGGAGCCAATGTGGGGGAGAGGATGAGCCCAGGGTGGGGTAGAGAGAACGAGCCCAGTGCAGGGAAAAGAGTGAGCCCAGTGTGGGGAGAGAATCAGCCCAGTGTGGGGAAGAGAGTGAGCCCAGTGCTGGGAGAAACGAGCCAGTGTGGGGGTGAGAAGGAGCCCAGTGTGGGGGTGAGAAGGAGCACAGTGTGGGGAAGAGAGTGAGCCCAGTGCGAGGAGAGAACAAGCCAGTGTGGGGAGAAAATGAGCCCAGTGTGGGGTAGAGAGCGATCTCAGTGCAGGGGAGAGAAGGAGCCCAGAATGGGGGAGAGAGAACGAGCCTAGTGCGGGGAAGAGAGTGAGCCCAGTGCGAGGAGAGAAGGAGCCCAGTGTGGGGAGA
>NW_025120744.1:0-1051 GCF_004010195.1 Chiloscyllium plagiosum
TTTACAAGTTAGGAACAGGCTTTAGAAGTTAGTTAGCATGAATTGATGAATTGGTGTTTGAAGTTATGGGGAGCTAGAAATATTGCAATATTTCTTTAAAAAAAAGAAAAAAAAGGGAAGAATGTAACGACTTATCCCCTTCGGGAGGTACCAATAGGGGACAAAGAGATTGGGTTTGTAAGTGCCCCCCCTCACCAGTGGGGAGGTCAGAACATTTAAAAAGGAAATGAAGGTCCTGGTTGAGGATCCGGTGGGGTTGTCTGAACAAATTGATCAATTTTTGGGGCCCAGTCTGTATACCTGGGCTGAGTTAATGTCTATTTTGAATATACTTTTTACTGGGGAAGAAAGGGGACTTATACGAGGAGCTGCCATTAAAATATGGGACATGGAACACCCGATTGGAGATGGGGATGCTGGACAGGGAGAGGTGAAGTTTCCCCTCAGAGACTCCCAGTGGGAAAATCAAAACCCGGAGCATAGAGAAGAAATGAGGGAATTGAAAGACCTGGTTCTAAAAGGAATAAGAGAGGCAGCTCTGAAGTCACGGAATTTGACTAAAGCCTTTGAAGTTAGACAGGAGAAAGATGAGACTCCCTCAGCTTTCTTGCAAAGATTAAGGGACTCAATGCGGAAATATTCTGGAATGAATCCTGAGGACCCAGTGGCACAGGGTCTTTTGAAAGTACATTTCGTGACAAAAGCATGGCCAGACATACAGAGAAAGAGATAGAAGATAGAAGGATGGAGCGAAAAACCATGAGATGAATTGTTAAGGGAGGCACAGAAAGTGTTTGTAAAGAGGGAGGATGAGAGACAAAAACAGAAGGTGAAAATGATGGGAGCTACGGTTGATGAGGTAGTTAAGAAAAGAACGGAACCAATAGTGAGCAACCGGAGTGGCGGGTGGCAGCATGTAGGACAGAGAGAGAGAGGGCAAGGGGGAGCATTTGATAGAGGGTATGAGTGACAGGGGCAGAGATGGAGGTCTCCACAAGCAGGATGTTATTATTATGGGAAGATAGGGCATTTTAAGCGAGAGTGTCCTGAT
>NW_025120745.1:0-1051 GCF_004010195.1 Chiloscyllium plagiosum
GACCAATTAACCACATATCTTGCTTCTATCAAAACACAGGTAACATCCCATGTTGGGGAACACATGTACAATGAGAGCAGAACTGAAGGAAATGAGTAGTTGTGGGGAAGTGGTGTTGGGGAAACTGATGGGATTAAAAGTTTACAAATCCCTGTGCTGGAAACCCACACCTCAAACTATGGTCTGAGGTCATGCAATTGGCAAATCTTGGGCTGACCTTAGCAGAACTGTTTAATGGTAAGGTCCTATGGAGTGTTACTGAACAAAGTGACCTTGGAGTGCAGGTTCATCGCTCCTTGAAAGTCGAGTCACAGATAGATAGGATAGTGAAGAAGGTGTTTGGTATGCTTTCCTTCATCGGTCAGAGTATTGAGTACAGGAGTTGGGAGGTCATGTTGCAGCTGTACAGGACATTGGTTAGGTCACTTTTGGAATATTGTATGCAATTCTGGTCTCCTTCCTATCAGGAGGATGTATGAACCTTGAAAGGATTCAGAAAAGATTTACAAGGATGATGTTAGGGTTGAGGGATTTGAGCTATACGGAGAAGTAAAACATGCTGGCAGTTTTCCGTAGAGAGTCAGACGCTGAGGGGCGACCTTATAAAGGTTTATAAAATGATGAGATGCACGGAGAGAACAAATAGACAAAGTCTTCTTGCTGGACTGGGGTAGTTGATAACTCTAGAACATTGATTTAGGGTGAGAGGGGAAAGATTTAAAGGAGATGTAAGCGGCATTTCTTTCATGCAGAGAGTGGTAAGTGTATGGAATGAGCTGCTGGAGGAAGTGGAGGAGGCTAGTGCAATTGCAACATTTAAAAGGCATCTGGATGGGTATATGAATAGGAAGGGTTCGGAGGGATATGGGCCGGGTGCTGGCTCAAGTTATCCCTCCTCCTGCATTGAATTTCAAATCCATCTTCATCACGTCTTTCCTCCACTCCTGGCGTTCTCTTTTGTCCTGTCTACAAACTGAAAATAACATCAGCACATCAATGCTCTCTTGTCACTGCGATTTTGGAAGTACCCAGTTTCTGTTCCAGCTCCACA
>NW_025120746.1:0-1051 GCF_004010195.1 Chiloscyllium plagiosum
AAAAAGTGCGAGACTATAAAGTGGACGAGAGCACTGGGAAATCAGAAGATTGGGAAGGCTACAAAAGCAAAGAGAGGATAATAAAGACAGAAATAAGGAAGTAGTGGATCAAATATGAAGGTAGGCTAGCCATTAATATTAAAAATTAAATTTAAAAATTCTTTCAATACATAAGAAACAAACGAGAGTGGAAAGTTGAGATTGGCCTCTCCAAATTGATGCAGGATGGCTAGTGATGGGAGAAAAGGGAATACCTGAACAACTTTATAAATACTTTATGTCAGTCTTCGCAGTGGAAGACATGAGTAATAGCCCAACAATCAAGGAGAGTCAAGGGCAGTGTTCAGTATGGTGGCCATTGCAAAGGAGAAAGTACTTATAAGCTGAAAGGTCTAAAACTGAAAGATCTGCTGGCCTGGATGGGCTACGTCCTAGAGTTCTGAGAGATGTGGCGGAAGAAATAGCGGAGGCGTTGTTTATAATCTTTCAAAAATCACTGGCTTCAGGGAAAGTCCCAGGTGGTTGGAAAATCGCTGTTGTTACCCTCTTGTTCAAGAAAGGATCAAGACTAAAGATGGAAAATTATAGGCCGATTAGACTAGTTTCGGCTGGCGATAAAAAAAATCTAGAATCTATCGTTAAGGATGAAATTTTAAAATTATTGGAAATACAGGGGCGAATTAGAACAAGTCAGCATGGATTTAGTAAGGGGAAGTCCTGCCTGACAAATCTGTTAGAATTCTTTGAAGAAATAACAAGTAACTTAGACCATAGAAACCCTGTGGATGTTACCGAACTAGACTTCCAAAACGCCTTTGGTAAGGTGCCTGATTGGAGGCTGCTGAGTAAAGTTAGGGCCATGGTGTTCGACGTGAGCTACCCATAGGGAGGGCCTCAACTGGGACATTGGGTTGATGTCACATTACAGGTGACCACCATTGCACTATACACACACACGGATACTCCTACACACACACTGTCACACACACACATACACACGGACATGCATACACACAGTCGCGCACACAGACACCCACACACACCCTTACAA
>NW_025120747.1:0-1051 GCF_004010195.1 Chiloscyllium plagiosum
CGACTGAGTGTTGCAGACTGGCACATTCCAAGGCCCAAGACTACGTGTTGAGGGACACGCTGAAGCTTGGGGCAGCTGCCGCCAAGGCGCGGTGGGGAAAGACCACCGTGTAACATCTGCCTGCCTAACGAAGAACAGGGGGCCTGCGCAGTCATTTGGGCTCCGCTGGCGCCTCAGCCGAAGAGTTGGATAGTAAATGTACAGACTTGTATATAGGAAAAATAAATTTCGATGGCTTTATGTAAAGCAATGTAAGGTGTGCACAAGAATGGAATGACCAATTGCATAGAGATTCAAATAATTTTATGAATAAAGTATACTTTTGAAATAAAAAAATAAACAAGACATGGGCGTATTGAAGAAGGACGCTGCTGCAAGTCACTTGAAGGGTTCTGAGTACCCGCTGCACTGCCCAGGCAGATACAGTGGGGCTGTTTGTGTACCCTTAGGGAATCTCTGTCCACATGTACTGGAAGGAAAGGTGAAAAGGCACTGCTTTCGGGGACAATTTATTCGAGCAAAAGGTGGACCAAGGTCAATCACTAAAAAAAAAAGTCACCAAAGCAGGAATACTCGAGAGGATGGCATTGGTGCCCGGTACCACCGGGGGAAGGAAAGGTGAAAAGGCACTGCTTTCGGGGACACTTTATTCGAGCAAAAGGCGGACCAAGGTCAATCACAAAAAAAAAGTCACCAAAGCAGGAATACTCGAGAGGATGGCATTGGTGCCCAGTACCACCGGGGAATGGGGGGCAGCAATGGCAGTAACGGGCTCTCAGGTCCTGCACAAACCTCTAATGGCCTGATCTGCCCCGTTTGGGAGTCAGGAGGATGAGTGTATTGCAGGGAGCGCTGTGTGGGCACTAGGATCCCCTGGTGCAGTAGAGAAGCAATAACTGGGTGTATTCCTTCCATGGCAGCAGCTAGTAAAGTGTACTGTGGCACCGAAGGTAACTGGGCACCAACCTTCAGGGTGATAGTATGTGGAGGGGCTGAAAGGACCAAGCGGGCATGGATTGAGTGCCACCCCCCATAGTGCAGGTGGTACCTC
>NW_025120748.1:0-1051 GCF_004010195.1 Chiloscyllium plagiosum
TCTGGGGAGTAGTACATCTGGTCCAGTTGTTTTGTCTATTTTCAGACCTTTCAGTCTTCCAGCATCTTCTCCTTGGTGATGGCCACCGTACTCATCTCTGTCCCCTTGACTCTCTTAAAGTTTTGGGATATTGCTCGTGTCTTCCACCGTGAGGACTGATGCAAAGTACTTATTCAGTTCCTCAGCCATTTCTTTGTTAGCCGTAACTACTCTGCCAGCCTTATTTTCCAACGGCCCAATGTACACTTTTGCCTCTTTTGAACTTTGTATGTCTCGAAAAACTCTGGCAATCTTGTTTTTAATATTACTGACTAGCTTTCCCTCATGCTTAATCTTCTCCCTCCTTATTGCTTTCTTCATTATCCTCCATTGGTGTTTCTAGGCTTCCCAATCCTCTGGTTTCCCACTGCACATTGCCACATGATATGATTTCTCTTTTGCTTTTATGCTGTCTCTGACTTCCCGAGTCAGCCATGATTGCCACATGCTCTCTTTAATACGTGTCTTTCTCCTCGGGATGAATGTTTGCTGTGTCACACGGATAACTCCCAGAAACCCCTGCCATTGCTGTTCCATTATCTGTCCTATTAGGCTCTTCTCCCAGTCAATTCTCTCCAGCTTCTCCCTCATGTCTCAGTAGTTGCCTTTATTTAGCTGTAATAGAGTTACATCTGATTCCACCTTCCCTCTCTCAAACTGCCAAGTAAATTCTATCATATTAGGGTCACTGCCACCTCAGGGTTCATTCAAGTTAATCTCCCTTATGAAGGTTGCCTCATTGCACAACACTAAATCCAGTACTGCCTGTTCTCTACTGGGGTCCACAAGCTGCTCTGAAAAGCCATCTTCCAGAAATTCCATAGATTAATTTTCTTGCAATCTACTGTCAGCCCTATTTTCTCAGTACCCCTGCATTTTGAAATCCCCCCGATTAGTGTAACCATGCCTTTCTTACATGCTTTTTCTATTTCCTCATGTGTGTTACGCCCCAAATCTTGACTATTTCTTGGAGGTCTCTAGATAACTCCCATTATGGTGCTTTTACCTTCGT
>NW_025120749.1:0-1051 GCF_004010195.1 Chiloscyllium plagiosum
TAGTCAGCGTCGTTTAAGACCTCTCTAAAAAAACCCAAGGATTGCATAATCTTGCTGAAGGAGCAACTTCCTGATACACCAGCCCCCTTTAAAAAAAATGATCTATCAATACCCAAAAATGTCTTTATTTTTAAACCCCATAAGAATGGTAAGTTCTCTAAAACACGCACGTAAATTACACTGACCATGCACAACTACAATCTGTCCCAGTCCACCATCAAACGTCAACAATCACGTTTTCTCGTCCTGCCATAGCACAATTTTCAAAATTTATTCCTATAACAATATGCTGCTTTTTAGCAGTCTAAAATGTTGCCCTTCAATAACTCCAAAACGTTCAATGGCTTAATTTCTCTGTTTCTCATTTTCTCTGAAAAGATACTGGTAACATAAACACGGAAATGTTATAATCCCAACACCAAGCTCAAAGTCTCCTTCTCAACCATCGAATATTTCTGCCGACGAATGTTAAACTTCCTGAAGAAAACTCATTGGATATCTTTTAATAGTGTTCATGCAAGAGCAAAGCACTGACATCCACATCACTTGTATCAATAGTCGCCTTCAATTACTTTGCTTACTTAGGCCGTGGCCAAAACTGGTTAACATAGTTGTCAGACTGTCAAATACTTCCTGACCGTCTGCTGTCCACTTAAAATTCTTGCTGCCCTTTAGCAATTCACTTAGTGGAGCAGCCACACTGCTAAATGTTGCTACAAATTTTCGATAAAAAGATCACTCAATCGCAAGAATTGTAGCAATGATACTTTTATCGATGGTATGGGAAAATCCCCAATTAACTTTAGTTTTTGCAGCATGTGGGGCCATTTGTCCGTGTCCAATAAAATGCGCAAAGAAGTTGACTTGGCATTTGACAATTTCACTTTTTGCTAGGTGTATCATTAAACCTTCTGAAATTGATCATACAAGTCTAATAGATATTGTAATTGTTCCTTCCATGTGTCAATAAAAATCACTACGTCATCGAAACAAAAAGGTTGGCTTGTCCAGCAATGATGCACACTCACAAGAATTTGCACCAGATCAAAGC
>NW_025120750.1:0-1051 GCF_004010195.1 Chiloscyllium plagiosum
TACAGAAAGAGGAAAGCAAGGCTGGTGAGGTTACAAAGAGAGGAAAGTAAGGCTGGAGAGGTTACAGAGAGAGGACCGTAAGGCTGGAGATGTTACAGAGATAGGAAAGCAAGGCTGGAGATTTTACAGATATAGGAAAGCAAGGCTATAAATGTTACAGAGAGAGGACGGTAAGGCTTTTGATGTTACAGAGAGAAGAAAGCAGGTCTGGAGATGTTAAAGAGATAGGAAAGCAGGCTGGAGATTTTACACAGAGAGGAAAGCAAGGCTGGAGATGTTACAGAGAGAGCATAGTAACGCTAGAGATATAACGGAGATGGGAAAGCAAGGCTGGATATGTTACAAAGACCGGAAAGCAAGGCTAGAGATTCTTACAGAGATATAGGAAAGACATTTTGGAGATGTTAAAGTGATGGGAAAGCAAGGCTGGAGATATTACTGAGATTGGAAAGCAACGCTGGTGATGTTACAGACAGAGGAAAGCAAGGCTGGTGATGTTACAGAGAGAGGAAAGCAAGGCCCTCTGTTACAGAGATGCAAAAGCAAGGCACGAGATATAACAGAGATATATAAGCAAGGCTAGAAATGTTACCGAGATAGGAAAGGATGGCTGGAGATGTTACAGAGAGAGGAAAGTAAGGCTGGAGATGTGACGAAGGTAGGAAAGCAAGGCTGGAGATGTTACAGAGACAGGAATGCAAGGCTGTATATGTGACTGAGAGTGGAAAGCAAGGCTGCAGACGTTTCAGGGAGAGCGGAAAGCAAGGCTGGAGATGTTACAGAGAGAGTAAAACAAGGCTGGTGATGTTACAGAGATAGGAAAGCAAGGCTGTTGATGTTACAGAGATAGGAATGCAAGGCAGGAGATGTTACCGAGATAGGAAAGCCAGGCTGGAGATGTTACAGTGATAGGAAAGCCAGGCTGGAGATATTAGAGGTAGAGACGAAAGCAATGTTGGAGATGTTACAGTGGTAGGAAAGCAATGTTGGAGATGTTACAGAGATAGGACAGCATGGCTGCAGATGATACAGAGAGAGGAAAGCAAGGCTG
>NW_025120751.1:0-1051 GCF_004010195.1 Chiloscyllium plagiosum
TTGATGACTTAAAGTATTTGAAGAGGAATTAGATGGATATTATCTGTCAGATTTGAGGGCGATGAAAAATTGGGTATGAATGAGTTGAGATGCAGGACAGGTCAGCCACGACCTTAGTGAAGGGAAAGACAGGCTTGGAGTGTGAACGACATACTCCTGTTTTTGATGTTCTCACATTCCGTTTTTAGAAAGTTTGTGGGTGATATTTTCCTGGAAGGTCTGTTATTGAATGTCACAATCAGAGAAACCAGACGATTTTGGGAGCCAACTCTGGGAGAGGTATGGGTGCTGCTATCTCAGCGAATCCCGGTCGACAACATGACCAACAAATGAAGCGCCATTTGCAGAGAGGGGAAGCTCTGTAAAGAGAGATGAATGGCCGCTTTCATACACGGCCTGGGTTTTCCATTTACATTTCCGAAATCAACACAAACCACCTGTGACAGTCTTGAGGGACTGAATTTTCTCCTCTCTTTCTGTGCACCAGGTTATGTGGGTAATTGGCCTGTCTAACTTTTCCTACCGAGCTGGTTTGAGGGGTTGAATAGAACATGGGAATGAGGAACAGGACTGGGTCATTAATCAAAGCTAGCCTTCTCCATCAGGCCCTAAGATCGTGGCTGATCAGGTTGTGGTCTCAGTCCCATTTTCCTGTCTGTGTCTCATTATTCATGATTTATTTTCTGTCAAATATTTAACTCAGCTTTGAATCGATGTGAGCATTCAGACACGTCCAAAAGTCCTTTCAGAATTTCTCTTAATCCCTCTTATAGAATCAGAATGTCATACAGCAAGACAATAGACCCATCAGTCGAATCTGTTCAGTCCGACCAGGTCACCAAACCTGATCTAGTCCCATTTGCCAGCATTTCGCCAATACCCATTCTCTTTCACGCACTTATTAAACGTGCGACTGTAACTGCATTCACCGCTTCCTCTGACAGCACTTTCCGTATAAAGACCACTCTCTGCGTGAAACATTTGCTGCTAAGGTCCCTTCTAAATCATTCCACTCTTCCCTTCGAACGATGCCCCCTTGTTTTGGACTCTC
>NW_025120752.1:0-1051 GCF_004010195.1 Chiloscyllium plagiosum
GAACCTCAGTCAGTAACAGGGATTGAGACTCAGTCAGTGACAGGGATTGAACCTCTGTCAGTGACAGGGTTTGAATCTCAGTCAGTCACAGGAATTGAATCCCAGTCTGTGACAGGGATTGTATCTCAGTCAGTGACAGGGATTGAGCCTCAAATAATGACAGGGAATCCCCCTCAGTCAGTGACAGTGATTGAATCACAATCAGTGACAGGAAGTGAATCTCAGTCAGTGCCAGGGATTGAATCTCATTCATCAGTGACAGGGATTGAACCTCAGTCAGTGACAGGGATTGAATCTCAGTCTGTGACAGGCATTGAGCCTCGGTCAGTGACAGGGATTGAACCTCACTTAGTGACCGGGATTGAATCTCAGTGAGTGACTGGGATTGAATCTCAGTCAGTGACAAGGATTGAATCTCTGTCAGTGACACAGATTGAATCTCAGTCAGTGACCGGGATTGAACCTCAGGCAGTGACGGGAATTGAACCTCAGTCAGTGACTGGGATTTAACATCAGTCAGTAACAGGGATTGACCCGCAGACAGTGACAAGGATTGAATGTCAGTCAGTGACAGGGATTGAATCTCGGTCTGTGCCAGTGATTGAATCTCAGTCAGTGACAGGGATTGAATCTTAAGCAATGACACAGATTAAACCTCAGTCAGTGACAGGGGTTGAATCTCAATCAGTGACAGGGATTGACCCTCAGACAGTGATAGGAATGGAATCTCAGTCAGTGACTGGGATTGAACATCAGTCAATGACAGGAATTCAGCCTCAGTCAGTGACAGGGATTGAACCTCAGTCAGTGACAGGGATTGATTCTCAGTCAGTGTCAGGGATTGAGCCTCATTCAGTGACAGGGATTGAGCCTCAGTCAGTGACAGGAATTGAACCTCACTCTGTGACAGGGATTGAATCTCAGTCAGTGACAGGGATTCTATCTCAGTCAGTGACAGGGATTGATTCTCAGTCAGTGTCAGGGATTGAACCTCAGTCAGTGAAAGGGATTGTACCTCAGTCAGTGTCAGGGATTGACACTCAGTCAGTGA
>NW_025120753.1:0-1051 GCF_004010195.1 Chiloscyllium plagiosum
CTGTACTGCGCTGTATTCTTCTATGTTCTATGTTAACTTCAAATATTTTTTGCATAACATTGCTACACAAGCTGGTGGGTATCTTACAATAATGATTTACACGGGAAGACACTTGACTGCCAAATAAGCACTGCCAAAATGTTTTAGACAGACATTTCCTTCCAGATGCATAAATTTATAAATATCTGTCAAACATTGTTTGCTAACCAAGACATTTTTGTTTGCAATTCATTTCTTATTCAAGCCCAAGTCATTCATCAGATTTCATATTCTCTCTAGTGCAAAAACCGGCGACAGCCACCTCGGCCTCACTCCAGCATACTTGTTGCTGAGGCCATTATCCAAAGCCATATCCAGACCCGACCAATTCAACACACTCCCACCATCCATAAACTTCAACTCTCTCAAAACTGCTTTGCATATTCAATACAGCACCAAGTTACACACAAACAGCTCTGTCTTTTCTGATCTACATTTGCTCTAAATTCCACATGCTGTCAATGCAAAATTCTTTTTGAGCTTTAAATTCCCTTCATGGATTTTAGCAAGCCATTGAATAAGGTTCCCATGGTAGGCTCATTCAGAAAGCAAGGAGGCATGGGCTACAGGAAAATTTGGCTGTCTGTGTACAGAATTGAGTGGCCCAAAAAAGACAGAGGCTGGTAACTGATGGAAAGTATTCAACCTGGAGCTCAGTGATGAGCAGTGTTCCGCAGGGATCTATTCTGGCACCGCTGTTCTTTGTGGTTTTTATAAATGACTTGGATGAGGAAGTGGAAGGGTGGGTTAGTAAGTTTGCTGATGACACGAAGGTTGGAGGAGTTGTGGATAGTGTGGAGGGATGTTGTACGTTGTAACAAGACATTGACAGATGCAGAGCTGGGCTGAGAAGTAGCAGTTAGAGTTCAACCTGAAAAAGTGCAAAGTGATTCATTTTGGAAGGTCAGATTTGAATGTAGATTATACGGTTAAAGGCAGTATTGTCAGTGTGGAGGAACAGAGGGATCTTGGAATCCACGTCCACAGATCCCTCAAAGGTGCCACCCAAGTT
>NW_025120754.1:0-1051 GCF_004010195.1 Chiloscyllium plagiosum
CCCAGTCTGACTGGTTTGCCAGTTTCCAGGTGGAATTGGTAAAGAATTCCCTTCTGGCATTCCCCACATTTCCAGAGTCTGTCCCTAGTCTGGCTGCACTGGTGTTTTGCCATTTCAGATAAATGCTAGCAGACTGTTACACACACCATGAGCCCGCCCCCTCTCCCCCACCCCAGAACCCAGTATAAAGCAGTAAACATTATCTCCGGCGGTGGAGGGACAGCCTGTGTTGGACTGAGTAGGAACACTGAGCAGATTTATCTAAATGACAATTTAATTGGTGACCAGAGCAAGTTAAGTAGGTCCAAATAAAATGCACAGAAAGAGGCACATCAAATCCAAGCTGGCTCTCTGTAGCAGAATCCAACATTCTCATTCCCCATCCGTCCCCCAAACTCTGCATTTTTATTTCCCTCAGATCTGATCTAATTGTTTTTATCAATCATTCATCTTCTCTGCTTGCACCACCATAATAGGCAGCATGTTCTGCGATATTTCCAGCCAATACAGTCAGCAGAGACACTTACTCATCTCCCACTGTCTCAAAACCTCACATCTGGTCTTAATTCGTGTGCCATCACCTATCAAATACAGATATTTTTGTCTGCTATATCTAGGTCTGTTATAATCTTATACAGCTTTATCAAAATATATTTAACTTGTTTATTTCAAAGAAAATAGCAATCTCTTCAAATCAATTCAGTGACTGCATTTTCTTCATCAGTGAACCACTCCAGTCGTCTGCACTCCCCACCCTGAAGATCACTCATATCCTTCCTTGTTAATGTGTGTTTTGTTCCACAAATCCAGATGACAAAAGTTTTCTGTACAACAGCAGTAGCTTTATTATCGGACAGCTGGCAAGAATTTCAAAGCATCTCTAAAGTAGCCGAGTGTCTACTTGTACAAACTCATCTTCACGAATCTCTGCCTTACCCACAGAGACAGTATGTTTAATAAGAATTAAAGAAAGGCATATCTCCCACCCACAGCTTCCAACCTCATAGTCTGGGAACCCCCCACTCCCCCACTGCCCGGTTCTACCTCCTTC
>NW_025120755.1:0-1051 GCF_004010195.1 Chiloscyllium plagiosum
ACCTACCACACCAGACACTGCAGCAGCAGGGAGGGCACTCACCTGCAGCACCTACCACACCAGAGACTGCAGCAGCAGGGAGGGCACTGCCCTGCAGCACCTACCACACCAGAGACTGCAGCAGTGGGGAGGGTACTCCCCTGCAGCACCTTCCACACCAGAGACTGCAGCAGCAGGGAGGGCACTCCCCTGCAGCACCTACCGCACCAGAGATTGCAGCAGCAGTGAGGACACTGCCCTGCAGCACCGACCATACCAGAGACTGCAGCAGCAGGAAGGGCACTCCCCTGCAGTACCGACCACACCAGAGACGGCAGCAGCAGGGAGGGCACTGCCCTGCAGCACCTAACACACCAGAGACTGCTGCAGCAGAGAGGGCACTGCCCTGCAGCACCTACCACACCAGAGACTGCAGCAGCAGGGAGGGCACTGCCCTGCAGCACCGACCACACCAGAGACTGGAGCAGCAGGGAGGGCACTGCCCTGCAGCAACTAACACACCAGAGACTGCTGCAGCAGAGAGGGCACTGCCCTGCAGCACCTACCACACCAGAGACTGCAGCAGCAGGTAGGGCACTGCACTGCAGCACCGATCACACCAGAGACTGCAGCAGCAGGGAGGGCACTGCCCTGCAGCACCGACAACACCAGAGACTGCAGCACCAGGGAGGACACTCCCCAGCAGCACCTACCACACCAGAGACTGCAGCAGCAGGGAGGGCACTGCCCTGCAGCACCTCCCACACCAGAGACTGCAGCAGCAGGGAGGGCACTGCCCTGCAGCACCTACAACACCAGAGACTGCAGCAGCAGGGAGGACACTCCCCTGCAGCACCGACCACACCAGAGACTGGAGCAGCAGGGTGGGCACTGCCCTGCAGCGTCTACCACACCAGAGATTGCTGCAGCAGAGAGGGCACTGCCCTGCAGCACCTACCACACCAGAGACTGGAGCAGCTGGGAGGGCACTGCCCTGCAGCACCTACCACACCAGAGACAGCAGCAGCAGGGAGGGCATTCCCCTGCAGCACCTACCACACAAGAGACTGCA
>NW_025120756.1:0-1051 GCF_004010195.1 Chiloscyllium plagiosum
GGGCACTGTCGGAGGGTCAGTGCTGGGGGACTGATTGTGCTGATGAATTGTCCTGGCGTGTGTCTGTGGCTGTGCTGGGGTCAGTCTGGGTGAGGCAGGGAGGGGTTAACCGAGCAGATTCTGAGTGTGATAAAGGTTTCCTTAGTAACTCGCCCAGGCCAGTCGGTGAGCTCACTGACTGTCAGAGAAAGCTCTTCAGAAACAACCCCACGTCCCAGCACACAGTCAGCTCGGAACAGCTTCACTTGTGCCCGACCAGGCTGGTGGGGAGGGGTGTGGGGGGTGGAGAATGGGGGTGGGACGCACACACCATGGTTTCACTAACTCTGTCAAAGTCCTTTCACTTTCGCTGTTGAGTCACTGTGGAATTTCGGAAGGTTTGTCATCACTCCCACTCTGAGCAGCTGCCACACTCGGTGTGACTGAGGGACATTGTCCCCCCCACCACCCCCTCCTCCATCCTTCAGCAGCCCAACCCCTCCCGAGGTGAGTGCAACACTCTCTGACCCTCTGTTTACACCCCCTGCTGAACCCCTTTTACCCCCAGCCTCAGCTGACTGACTCTGGGGGGTTGTTGTGGGTGGAGGTCCCCCCTTGCTGTTGTGGACATCTGTCCGGGTCTCCCGACAAGTTTCAGGCTCTTGTCTCGGATACTAGGAGACCCGTTCCCTTTCCTCTCCCGGTGGGGCAGGAGGGAGGGACAGATCTGTGTCAGACGGTGACCCGTCCGCTATCGCTGCAAGGACAACTCCACTCCCAGCAGGAACCCGGGAAGTAATTTCTCTTGGGACCCGTTCAGAGCAACAGCTTCATCTCTGTGCTTCACAGACAGGGCTGTGTGAGTGTGTATTCACACGGGGTTAGACTCACAGACAGGGCTGTGTGAGTGTGTATTCACACGGGATTAGACTCAGACAGGGCTGTGTGAGTGTGTACATTCACATGGGGTTAGACTCACAGACAGGGCTGTGTGAGTGTGTACATTCACACGGGGTTAGACTCAGACAGGGCTGTGTGCGTGTGTATTCACACGGGGTTAGACTCAGACAGG
>NW_025120757.1:0-1051 GCF_004010195.1 Chiloscyllium plagiosum
ATGGCCACAGGATTAATGAACACACTACCTTGACCATTTACAGGGCACAGGATTAGTCCCACACAATATTGACTATCCTCAAGCCACGGGATAGTTCACACACAGTATTGACCATCGTCAGGCCATCGGATTATTCACACACAGTGAAGACCATCCTCAGGCCACAGGATTGTTCACACATAGTATTGATCATCCTCAGGCCAAGGGGTTTCACACACGGTATTTATGATTCACAGGTCGCAGGATTAATGAACATAGTGTCTTGACAGTTTACAGGCCAAAGGATTATTCATACACAGTATTTACCATCCTCCGTCCAAAGGATCACTCACACACAGTATTGATCATCCTCAGGCCAAGAGTTTTTTTTTTACACACTGTATTGACCATTCACACCGCAGAAGATTATTCACACATAGAATTGACCATCCTCGTACCACAGGATCATTCATTCACTGTACTGACCAACCTTAGGCTACAGGATTATTCACACACAGTATTCAACATTCTCAACCAACAGGATTATTCCCACACAGTATTGACCATCCTTAGGCCACAGGATTATACACACACAGTATTGACCATCCTTAGGCCACAGGATTATATACACACAGTATTGACAAACCTCAGGCCACAGGATTATACACACACATTATTGACCAGCCTCAGGCCTCAGGATTAATCACACACAGTATTAAACAACCTCAGGCCAGAATAATATTCACACACAGTACTGACTATCCACAGACCACAGGATTATTCCTACACAGTATTGTCCATCCTCAAGCCAAAGGATTTTTCACACACATAATTGATCATTATCCTCCACAGGATTATATTTATACAATATTGACAGTACACAGGCCACAGGATTACTCACACACAGTATTGACCATTCACAGGCCAAAGGGTTATCCCACACAGTATTGATCATCCTCAGGCCACAGGATTATTCACACACAGTGTTGACCATTCACAGGCCACTAACTTATTCACACACAGTATTGTCCATCCTCAAGCCAAAGGATTATTTACAAACAGTATTGATAGT
>NW_025120758.1:0-1051 GCF_004010195.1 Chiloscyllium plagiosum
CAGGGATTGAACCTCAGTCAGAGACAGGGATTGAATCTCAGTTAGTGACAAGGATATATCCTCAATCAGTGACAGGGATTGAATGTCAATCAGTGACAGGGATTGGATCTGATTCAGTAACAGGGATTGATCCTCAGACAGTGACAGGAATTGAATCTCAGTCAGTGACAGGGATTGAATCTCATTCAGTGACAGGGATTGAATTTCAGTCAGTGACAGGGATTGATCCTCAGACAATGTCAGGGATTGAATCTCAGTCAGTGACAGGGATTACGTCTCAGTCAGTCACAGGAATTGACCCTCAGTCAGTAACAGAGATGGAATCTCAGTCAGTGTCTGGTATTGAATCTCAATCAGTGACAGGGCTTGAATCTCTGTCAGTGACAGGGATTGAATCTCAATCAGTGACAGGGATTGGTCTCAGTCGGTGACAGGGATTGACCCTCAGTCAGTGACAGGGATTGAATCTCAGTCAGAGACAGGGATTGAATCTCAGTTAGTGACAAGGATTTATCCTCAATTAGTGACAGGGTTTGAATGTCAATCAGTGACAGGGATTGGATTTCATTCAGTGACAGGGATTGATCCTCAGACAGTGACAGCAATTGAATCTCAGTCAGTGACAGGGAATGAATCTCATTCAGTGACAGGGATTGAATTTCAGTCAGTGACAGGGATTGATCCTCAGACAATGTCAGGGATTGAATCTCAGTCAGTGACAGGGATTGACCCTCAGTCAGTGACAGGGATTGAATCTCAATCAGTGACAGGGATTGAATCTCAGTCAGTGACAGGGATTGAATCTCAGTCAGTGACAGGGATTGAATCTCAGTCAGTGACAGGGATTGAATCTCAATCAGTGACAGGGATTGAATCTCAGTCAGAGACACGGTTTGAATCTCAGTCAGTGACAGGGATTGAATCTCAGTCAGTGACAGGGATTGATTCTAAATCAGTGACAGGGATTGAATCTCTATCAGCGACAGCGATTGACCTTCATTCAGTGACAGGGATTGATTCTCAGTCAGTTACAGGGATTGAATCTCAGTCA
>NW_025120759.1:0-1051 GCF_004010195.1 Chiloscyllium plagiosum
AGGCGTTTGGTATGCTTTCCTTTATTGGTCAAAGGATTGAGTACAGAAGTTTGGAGGTCATGTTGCGACTGTACAGGACATTGGTTAGGCCACTGTTAGAATATTGCATGCAATTCTGGTCTCCTTCCTATCGGAAAGATGTTGTGAAATTTGAAAGGGCTCAGAAAAGATTTACAAGGATGTTGCCAGGATTGGAGGATTTGAGCTGTAGGGAGAGGCTGAACAGGTTGGAGCTGTTTTGCCTGGAGCGTTGGAGGCTGAGGGGTGACCTTTTTTAGGTTTCCAAAATTATGAGGGGCATGGATAGGATAAATAGGCAAAGTCTTTTCCCTGGGGTCGGGGAGTCCAGAACTAGAGGGCCTAGGTTTAGGGTGAGAGGGGAAAGATATAAAAGAGACCTAAGGGGTAACCTTTTCACGCAGAGGGTGGTACGTGTATGGAATGAGCTGCCAGAGGATGTGGTGGAGGCTGGTACAATTTCAACATTTAAGAGGCATTTGGATGGGTCCATGAATAGGAAGGGTTTGGAGCGATATGTGTCGGGTGCTGGCAGGTGGGATTAGATTGGGTTGGGATATCTGATCGGCATGGACGGGTTGGACCGAAGGCTCTGTTTCCATACTGTATATTTCTATGACTTGGCCTGTTCAAATGAACAAAATCAATTACTCACTTTGATTTCACACAGTCCATTAATAAAATGATGTCACTGCACTTATTTGGCATTGATGGGGTCAGTGTCTTGAGGCTGGGTGATGCTGGTTGGAATAGGGACCGTTTGGAACCTTGGGGTTTCCCATTTTAGCTGTTCAATGGAATCATTGAACTTCGGCCTTTTCAGAATTAGTTTCACATTTACATCCTGAGTGAGATTCAAATAATTTGTTTACTCCTTTCTTAATGGTGATATCTCTGCAATACATGGTCACTAACTAGTAGGCTCTGTATGCATTTAGTTAAAATGAACCATACATTTTATCCAAAATTTGTTGTGTGTTTGTTGAGATGCTGCAATTCGCTGATATGTTATAAATTTGGCAATTCAAACACA
>NW_025120760.1:0-1051 GCF_004010195.1 Chiloscyllium plagiosum
AATGTTGGTCTAAGGAACATAGAGACACAGAACTGTTACAGAAGTGAAGAATGTTGGTCTAAGGGACCCAGAGACATAGAGATGTTCCAGAGGTGAAGAATGTTGGTCTAAGGGACAAAGAGACACAGAGATGTTACAGCGGTGAAGAGTGTGTGTCTAAGGGAGACAGAGACACAGAGCTGTTACAGCGATGAAGAATTTTGGTCTAAGGGACACAGAGACACAGAGCTGTTATAGCGGTGAAGAATGTGGGTCTAAGGGACATAGAGACACAGAGATGTTACAGAGGTGAAGAATGTTGGTCTAAGGGACACAGAGACATAGAGATGTTACAGAGGTGAAGAATGTTGGTCTAAGGGACACAGAGACATAGAGATGTTACAGAGGTGAAGAATGTTGGTCTGAGGGACACAGAGACATAGAGATGTTACAGAGGTGAAGAATGTTGATCTGAGGGACACAGAGACGCAGAGATGTTACAGAGGTGAAGAATGTTGGTCTAAGGGACAAAGAGACACAGAGATGTTACAGCGGTGAAGAGTGTGTGTCTAAGGGAGACAGAGACACAGAGCTGTTTCAGCGATGAAGAATTTGGGTCTAAGGGACACAGAGACACAGAGCTGTTATAGCGGTGAAGAATGTGGGTCTAAGGGAGACAGAGACACAGAGCTGTTACAGAGGTGAAGAATGTTGGTCAAAGGGACACAGAGATACAGATGTTACAGCGGTGAAGAGTGTGGGTCTAAGGGAGACAGAGACACAGCGCTGTTACAGCGGTGAAGAATGTGGGTGTAAGGGACACAGAGACACAGAGATGTTACAGAGGTGAAGAATGTTGGTCAACGGTAGACAGAGACACAGCTGTTACAGCGGTGAAGAATGTTGGTCTGAGGGACACAGAGACATAGAGATGTTACAGAGGTGAAGAATGTTGATCTGAGGGACACAGAGACACAGATATGTTACAGAGGTGAAGAATGTTGGTCTAAGGGACAAAGAGACACAGAGATGTTACAGCGGTGAAGAAAGTTGGAATAAGGGACACAGAGAC
>NW_025120761.1:0-1051 GCF_004010195.1 Chiloscyllium plagiosum
AGCGGGAGGAGAGTCCCAGACCAGCGGCCAGTGTAGGAGGAGTGTCCCAGACCAGAGGCCAGAGCGGCAGGAGTGTCCCAAACCAGTGACCAGTGCGGGAGGTATTTACCAGACCAGAGACCAGTGCGAGAGGATTTTCCCAGACCAGAGGCCAGTGCAGGAGGAATGTCCCAGACCAGTGACGAGAGCAGGAGGAGCTTCCCAGACCAGAGACCAGCACGGGGAGAGTGTCCCAGACCAGAGACCGATGTGGGAGGAGTGTCCCAGACCAGAGGCCAGCACATTAAGAATTGCCCAGACCAGAGGTCAGTGTGGGAGGAGTGCCCCAGACCAGAGGCCAGTGCGTGAGGAGTGTCCCAGACCAAGGACAGCGCAGAAAGAGTGTCCCAGACCAGATGCCAGTGAGGGAGGAGTGTCCCAGACCAGAGGACACTGCAGGAGGAGTGTCCCAGACCAGATGCCAGTGAAGGAGGAGTGTCCCAGACCAGAGGACACTGCAGGAGGACTGTCCCAGACCAGAGAGCCACATGGAAGGAGTGTCTCACACCAGAGGGCAGCGCAAGAGGTGTGTCACAGGCCAGAGGCAAGTGCGGGAGGAGTGTCCCAGACCAGTGGCCAGTGCAGAAGGAGTCTCCCAGACTAGAGGACAGTGCGGGAGGAACGTCCCAGACCAGTGGCCAGTGAAAAAGGAATGTCCCAGACCAGACGTCAGCACAGGAGCAGTGTCCCAGACCAGAGGCCAGTGCAGGAGGAGTGTCTCAGACCATGGCCAATGCGGGAGGAGTGCCCCAGTCCAGAAGCCAGTACAGGAGGAATGTCCCAGACCAGAGGCGAGAGCAGGAGGTGCTTCCCAGACCAGAGACCAGCGCGGGAGGAGTATCCCAGACTAGAGACCGGCATTGGAGGAGTGTCCCAGACCAGAGGCCAGCGTGGGAGGAGTGTCCCAGACCAGCGACCAGTGCAGACGTAGTGTCCCAGACCAGAGGCCAGCGTGGGAGGAGTGTCCCAGACCAGAGGTCAGTGCGGGAGCAATGTCCCAGACCAGAGATCA
>NW_025120762.1:0-1051 GCF_004010195.1 Chiloscyllium plagiosum
CTGCCTCAAGGTCATGAAAAGATTTGATAACAGAGCATTAAAACAAGGAGTTGCCTCATACTTGTCAATAAGTACTGTATTTGAGTTGAGGTTTCTATAAACTTGCCCAGCCGACATTTGTTCTATGCAGCTGATCTGTTATTTCAAAACTGCTTCCTTTCATAAACAGAGTGGAACATATATATAGACCCCTGCAGTGTTCTGTGAATACTCGCATATACAAGGCAAAAAAGATTTAAAAGATTTAAAAGTTTATAGTCCATCGCTCAGCAAACCTCATCCATTCCATCCAAAGTGTTATGAAAAGTGATGCATGGAATTGGTTAACTGAGCCTATTTGTTCAGTGACTGTGATAAATGCCAGTCTCGATGGATTCTAATCATCCCAGTGAAGAGTTTCCATCTTTTAATGATAAATGGTCGCCGTTCATTGTGTTATCCCATAACATGAGCGGAGTATCACCGACAGCACTGACATGGATCAGCAGTTCCAGAGAGAGGGAGAGAAGAGATCAAACTCTGAGAAACTTTGACTGGAATGTTCCAACAATGGATCAGTATCTGAGAACAGTAGACTAGAATATTCAAACAATGCATCAGAATATGCGAACATTAGACTGGAATGTTCCAACAATGGACCAGAATCTGAGAACATTAGACAGGAATATTCCAACAATGGACAGGTGCTTATGCAATTATGTTTGGCATCTTTCTGCACTTGATTGGTTGTTATTATCATCGCAGATCTATTACGCTCTTCTCATTATTCAATACTTTTGTTATCCCTTCCTGGCTATCGTTGGTGTTCCTGGTAAGCGTCACTATCCAGATTTTTTTTTTCTATAAACCAATTATGACTGTATTATTGTTCTTTCATATAGTCTACATTTCCTGCCACTGTTATTGTTCCTGTTGAAACTCTGAATCCAGATATTTACTCTACAGACCACTACTAACTACATCAATGAAGGTGTTCAATTAATGTCTCCCTCTCTGCTCTGGCAGTGTTATTCACGGGTCTCTATCTTGATCTACTCAGTTTCAGCGGAGA
>NW_025120763.1:0-1051 GCF_004010195.1 Chiloscyllium plagiosum
GGAAGCTGGAGAAACCTGCATTCATCCCTTGTGGTTGGATGGTTCCTAGGCTGAAGATGAGGCGCTCTTCCTCCAGGCGTCGTGTTGCCATGGTCTGGCGATGGAGGAGGCCAAGGACCTGCATATCCTTGGCAGAGTGGGTGGGGCAGTTAAAGTGTTCAGCCACAGGGCGGTTGGGTTGGTTGGTGCGGGTGTCCCAGAGGTGTTCTCTGAAACGTTCCGCAAGTAGGCGGCCTGTCTACCTCTGTACACTTTTGTGCCATCCTCATTACTTGCTTTCCCACAAATCTTTGTAACATCTGCAATCTTGATCATAGTACATTAAATTCCCTCTTCCAAGTCAGTAACATATATTGTAAATAATTGAGGCTCCAGAATTGAATCTTTGGTAATCCACTAGTTATAATTTGCCATCCTGAGAATGCCTCCTTATGCCAAATCACTGTCTTCTATTAGTTAGCCAATTCTCTATCCATGCTAACATATTACCTCCAACACCATGGGCTATTATCTTATTAAAAAATTATTATGTATGGCATCTTATTGAGTGTCTTTTGGAAATCCAAATCTATCATGCCCACAGGTTCCCCTTTCCCAACCCTGCCTGTTACCTCCTTAAAGAATTCTAATAAATCTGTTGGGCATGATTTCCCCTTCATGAAGCCACACTGATTCTGCTTGATTATACTATCTATTTCAAAATGCTTTACTATTACATACTTAATAATAGAGTCTAACATCTTCCAAATGACAATATTAAGCTAACTGACCTGTTTTGTGTAACCATCCCTTTTTTTGAGTAGGAAGGTCACATTGGCTGCTTTCTAATCCTCTGGGACCTTTCCAGAAATGAAGATTCTTGGAAGATTGCTACCAGTTCATCCATTGTTTCTGTAGCTGCTTCCTTTGATAAGCTAAGATGCAAGCTATCAGATTCATGGGATATATTGGCCTCTAGCCCCATTAAATAATCTAGGACTTCTTCTCGAATGATAGGTTTTTTAATAGATATTTTATTGAAAAAGAAGATTTTTAAGATTTTTTACAAAAT
>NW_025120764.1:0-1051 GCF_004010195.1 Chiloscyllium plagiosum
ATATATCTGAACAAACTGATTATAATGGATTTATAATCGTGACCTGATGGAGAAGGAAGAGGTGTCAGTATTGCATTTCAGAATTTAGGCGGGGTGACTGAAAGTACAGCTATTCATGTTGATTGAAGTCACATTTCGCAGCAATAGAGGTTTATAAAATCAGAATGGTCAACAATTGGCCAGCACTGCTCTTCTGTTTCTGTTCTCCTGTTTAATTATTCCACTGTGTTCCTATAATTTTATGTTCCTATTTTTGTACTCACTTATGTTCTTACTCACTTATTTTGTTTTTTTCGATTTTAATCTCATTTTTTTATTCTATATTCATATTTGCATATTCATAAAGTTTCTTATTTTCTTAATCTCTTTTACTCTTATGTTGTCATTCTTTTATCTTATTATTCGTATAGGTTCTTCTTATTTTATCTCCTTCTTCCCTTTTGTTCTTATTCGCATATATAACTCTGCTCAAATTTTCTAACATTATCATTGGCCTACCTTCCCATTCTCTTATGTTCTTATGCATATATTGACTTATAGTCTGATGTTTTTGTTCCCTTATGTTTTTGTTCACTGTTGTTCTCACAGTCTCACGCTCTCATTTGCTTACTCACTTGTGTTTTGTTTTCGTATTTGCATCGGTACATATTCCCTTAAGCTGTTCGTATCTTATGTTTTCGTTTCGTTCTGGTCTTTTTTTTTATGTTCTCCATCTCTTACATTCTCATATTCTCTTCTTCCGTTATATCCCTCTTCACATGTTTATTTCTCACTTATGTTCTTATTCTTTTGATCTCGAACTCTGTCACTCTTTTTTATATGCACTTCTGTTCTTGTTCTCCCATGTTCTTATGCCCTTGTGTTCTTGTTATGTTAAATTCATATGTTCCTCCTCTCTTATGTTCGTATTCACTTATGTTGTTTTTCTCCTTTGTTTTGTGTTTATATTCTCTTCTGTTCTGAGTTTAATATTCATAAAATGTCTTGCGTACTTATTCTACTCCTTCTGTGTTTCATTTGCTCTTATCATGTTGTCTCTGACGCTCTTATT
>NW_025120765.1:0-1051 GCF_004010195.1 Chiloscyllium plagiosum
GCACACACACACCATGGGTGCTGGGGCACAATAAGCACTACCGCACTTAGGTGGTAGTGTGGGTTTTTTTTTAAAAAAGAGAAAAATAAAGAAAAAAAGAGAAAAAAAAGGAATGTCCTCACACTGGAGAGAGACCATTCGCCTGCTCTGAGTGTGGGAAGGGATTCACTCAGAAAATCCACCTGTTGACACACCAGCGGGTTCACACTGGCGAGGCACCTTTTAAAAAAAAGAAGAAATTTTTTAAAAAATACAAACTGGAGATTTAGCCCGGCTTAAGAATCCTGGCTGGCCAACTGGCAGGAGCTGGAGGCCAAAGTCTCGGCTCGCCTAGGCCGCTGGACAGGACTGCTCCGAGTGCTATCTTACAGGAGTCGAGTGCTGGTCATAAACCAGCTGGTGGCCGCCATGCTGTGGTACCGGCTGGTCACTTTGGTCCCTCCTCCTGGCTTTGTCGCTGACATCCAGAGAACGTTGGTCGACTTCTTCTGGGACAAAACGATGCACTGGGTCGCTGCGCAGGTTCTGAGTCTCCCTAAGATCTGAGGGCGGTCAGTCGTTGGTGTGCGTCCGCACCCAGGTCGCGACGTTCCGCCTTCAGACCTTGCGGCGATACCTTTACGTCGAGCCTCCGCCTCGGTGGTGCGCCCTGGCGACGTATTTTTTCCGCCAGGTGCGTAACCTCAACTACGACACGCAGCTCCTGTTCGTCGACCGTGACAGTTTGGAGGTCGCCCTCAAGACGCTGCCTGTCTTTTACCAGGAACTGATCACTGTTTGGAACATGGTCGAATCGCGTCGCGCCTACCCTCCGGCTGGAGTAGCGGCTGTCGTCAGGGAGCCGTTGTTCAGGAAACCGCACCTCCGTACTCGCAGGTTCGAGTGGCTGTCGGAGGGGAGGGCCGTGACGGCGAGGGTGACCAGGGTCGGGGACGTGCTGGGTGCCGGGGGCCTGGGCTGGACGCTGCCGCAGGACATAGCAGGCAGGGCAGCGGTAAACGTCCGGTACGTGGCCACCGCCATCCGACGCCTTAAACCGGCGGTGCTCGGA
>NW_025120766.1:0-1051 GCF_004010195.1 Chiloscyllium plagiosum
CTCAGTGTCTGTGTGGCATTTGCACATTCTCCCTTTGTCTGCGAGAATTTCTAACGAGTGCTCCGGTTTCCTCTCACAATCAGGTGTGCAGGACAGGTGGATTGGTCATGCTAAATTGTCTATTGTGTTACATGCATTAGTAAATGTACGGCAGGGGAATGTGTCTGCGTGGGTTACTCTTTGGAGAGTTGGTGTGGACTTGTTGGACCAAAGGGCGTGTTTCTATACTGTGGCGAATCTAATCTAATCTAATTGATTGAAACAAACAGCAAGCCGTGCAGCGCCTCTGCAGACAGAGATAGATTCTATTGTTGAGACTGTTGTGCTGGAAAAACTCAGTAGGTCAGGCAGCACCGGCGAAGCAAGATAATCTATGTTTGGCCAAAAACCCTTCATCAAAGATGAGGCTGGGAGCGAGAAATGGGAGGGCGAGTGGGCTGGGGAGAAAGTAGCTGAGAGTGCAATGGATAGATGGAGGTGGGGGTAAAGTTGATTGGTCGGAAAGGAGGGTGCAGCGGTTAGGTGAGAAGGAAGATTTACCGATGGGATGGTCATGAGGGCGGTGTTGAGCTGGTAGGTTGGAACTGGGATAAGGTGGTGGAAGGGAAATGAGGAATCTGGTGAAATCCAAATTAATGCTCTGGGGTTGGAGGCATCGGTTGTTGAGGGAGTGGCGATGTAGGAGGCCCAGTATCTGCATGCTCTTGGCAGAGTAGGAGGGGGTGTTGAAGTGTTCAACTCCGTGTGGTGGGGTTGGTTGGTGCGGGTGTGCCGGAGAAGTTCTCTGAAGCTCTCTGCGAATAGGACTCCTGTCTCTCCAATGTAGAGCAGATCGCTTCAGGAGCAATGAATACAGTAAGTGACATGTGTGGAAGTGCAGGTAAATTTCCTTTGGAGCCTTTGACGCAGGTGTGGGGGGGGGACGTGTGGGTGCAGGTTTTGCAATTCCTGTGGTGTCAGGGGAAGGTGCGGGAAGGCAGGGAGGATTGTTGAGCTTCGTGGACATGACGAGAGAGTAATAGAGTCATAGTGTCATAGAGGTGTACAGCAC
>NW_025120767.1:0-1051 GCF_004010195.1 Chiloscyllium plagiosum
CAATTCCTGTCACTGACTGAGATTCAATCCCTGCCGCTTACTGAGATTCAATTCCTGTCACTGACTGATATTCAATCCCTGACACTAACTGAGGTTCAATTCGGGTCACTGACTGTGATTCAATTCCTGTCACTGACTGAGATTCAATCCATGTCACTGACTCAGATTCAATCCCTGTCACTGAATGATTTTCAATCCCTGTCACTGTCTGAGGGTCAATCCTTGTCGCTGACAGAGATTCAATCCTTGTCACTGACTGAGATTAAATTCCTGTCACTGACTGTTTTTCAATTCCTGTCACTGACTGAGATTCAATCCCTGTCACTGAATGAGATTCAATCCCTGTTACTGACTGAGATTAAATTCCTGTCACTGAATGTGATTCAATTCCTGTCACTGACTGAGATTCAATCGCAGTCGCTGACTGAGATTCAATCCCTGTCACTGACTGATATCCAATCCCTGACAGTAACTGAGGTTCAATTCCTGTCACTGACTGAGATTTAATTCCTGTAACTGACTGAGATTCAATCCCTGTCACTGACTGAGATTCAATCCATGTTACTGACTGAGGTTTAATCGCTATCACTGACTGAATCTCTATCCCTGTCACCGACTGAGATTCGATCCCAGTCACTGACTGACATTCAATCCCAGTCACTGATTAAGATTCAATCCCTGTTACTGACTGAGATTAAATTCCTGTCACTGACTGTGATTCAATTCCTGTCACTGACTGAGATTCAATCCCTGTCGCTGACTGAGATTCAATCCCTGTCACTGACTGATATTCAATCCCTGACACTAACTGAGGTTCAATTCCTGTCACTGACTGTGATTCAATTCCTGTCACTGACTGAGATTCAATCCCTGTCACTGACTGAGATTCAATCCCTGTGTCTGACTGTGATTCAATCAATGTCACTGACTGAGATTCATTTCCTATCACTGATTGAGATTCAATCCCTGTCACTGACTGAGATTCAATCCCTGTCACTGACTGAGATTCATTCCATGTTACTGACGGAGGTTTAATCGCTATCACTGACTG
>NW_025120768.1:0-1051 GCF_004010195.1 Chiloscyllium plagiosum
TATAGAAGATCGCATTTGGAACAATGGATACAGACGCTGATATGTGTGTAACTGCAGGTGAAAGTATGATGGATGTGGAACGATCTTTAGGGCCTTGGGGGTGGGGGAGGGGTAAGTGTGGGCACAGGTCTTGCATTCCTGTGGTGGTAGGGAAAGGTGCCTAGACAGGAGGGTGAATTGTTGGGGACCTGACGAGCACTACCTATCTTTTATCCTGTTTAATGCATTCAAATTTGGTTTTCCAGAATGAATCGCTTCACACTTTTCCAGGTTGAAATCCACCTGCCACTTATCAGCTCCGTTCTTCATCCTGTCAATGTCCCAGTGCAAACTACAACAGCCCTCCACACTATCCACAAGTCTACCGACCTTTGTTCCATTGACAAATATAATAGCCCACCCGTCCACTTCCACATCCAAATCATTTATAAAAAACACAAACAGCAGAGTTCCCAGAACCAAATCCTACAGAACACCACTTTTCAGCGGGCCGCAGACTGAATACTTCCCGTTCACTATCACATAGTGTCTCTATGGGCCAGTAGCAGGACAGACACGTTTCCCCCTATCCCAAGACTCCTTACTTTCTGAATGAATCTACCATGGGGAATGTGGTCAAACGCCTTGTTAAAATCCATGCCCACCCCATCCACTGCTCTACCTTCTTCAATGTGTTTGATCTCATCCTCAAAGAATTCCATAAGGTTTGTGAGGCATTACTTGCCCCTCACAAAGCCATGCTGACTATTTCGAATCAAGCTATGATTTTCCAAGTAATCATAAAGTCTGTCTCTCAGAATCCTCTCCACTACTTTGCCCAATACTGATGTAAGACTATCTGGACTTTTTATCTCAGGATTATCCCAATTCCCTTTCCTGAACAAGGGTGTAACATTTGCCACCGTCAGTCATCTGGCACTCCTCCAATGGAGGGTGAAGACGCAAAGACCATCGCCAAAGGCGCAGAAATCTCTTCCCTCTCTTCCTGTAGCAATCTAGGGTGTTTCCCCTCTGGCCGAGGGGATTTATCTATTCTTATGTTTGGTACTTC
>NW_025120769.1:0-1051 GCF_004010195.1 Chiloscyllium plagiosum
ATCACTTTCACCCGGACCCCTCACACTCACTGCACCACCATCTCCTTGATCCGCTCACACTTACTGTGTGACTATCACCCTGAACCCTTCACACTTACTGCGTCACTATCACCCTGATCCCCTCAAACTTACTGCATCACTTTCACCCTGACCCCTCACAATCACTGCACCACTATCTCCCTGATCCACTCACACTTACTGTGTGACTATCACCCTGAACCCCTCACACTTACTGCGTCACTATCACCCTGACACCCCCAAACTTATTGCGTCACGATCTATCTGATCCCCTCACACTTACTGCGTCACTATCTCTCTGATCCCCTCACACTTGCTGCGTCACTATCACCATGATCGCCTCATACTTACTGCGTCACTATCACCCTGATCCCCTCACACTTACTGCGTCAATATTATCCTGATCACATCACACTTACTGTGTCACTATCACACTGACACCCTCAAACTTATTGCGTCACTAACGTCCTGATCCCATCACACTAACTGCATCACTATCTCCCTGATCCCCTCACACTTACTGCGTCAATATTACGCTGATTCCATCACACTTACTGTGTCACTATCACCCTGATACCCTCACACTTACTGCGTCACTATTACCCTATTCTCCTCACACTTACTGTGTCACTATCACCCTGATACCATCACATTTACTGTGTCACTATCACCCTGATACCCTCACACTTACTGCGTCACTATCACCCTGATCCCATCACACGTACTGCATCACTATCACCCTGATCCCATCACACTTACTGCGTCACAATCCCACTGACTCCCTCAAACTTATTGCGTCACTATCACCCTGATCCCCTCACTCTTCCTGTGTCACTATCACCCTGATACCCTCACACTTACTGCATCATTATCACCCTGATGCCATCACACTTACTGCGTCACTAACTCCCTGATCCCATCACACTTACTGCGTCACTATCACACTGATCCCCTCACACTTACTGCGTCAATATTACCCTGATCCCCTCACACTTACTGTGTCACTATCACCCTAATACCCTCACACTTACTG
>NW_025120770.1:0-1051 GCF_004010195.1 Chiloscyllium plagiosum
TTAATTGTTCTTTTCCACATCGGGGTGCCCTGCACATTTTTGTTTTCATTTCGTGGTGCACTAATCCAAATCTCTAACTTTCTGATACTTCCAACATTTCTTGTTTTCACTGATTCCCTGCACCGATTCTCCCATGAAGATATGAACTGCTCCAATTCTATAACATGTTGGCACTTCCAACAATTTTCTAATCTCCCAATAAATGATGCAAACCCATTCGCCCATTTCCTGGTAACTCCATGCAGTTTTCCCATTCCCTCATACCCGAATACAGATTCTTCCACTTCCTCCAAGGACAATAATAATTCTTCCTTTTCCACATGCCCTTACACGAAATCTCTCATTTTTTGATGCCCTAGACCAAATTTCCCATTTTAGGGTTCCCTAATTTAATTGTCTCATGCACAAATTCTTTAATTTAGATGCACGCTACACCAATTCTTCCATGACTTATGTCTCTACAATGATTCCCCCATATAGTGGTCCACTGCTGGATTTCTGCAATTTTGGTGTTTTCTGCATCATATCTTCAAACCTGCACAAATGCTCCTTCTCGTCATGAACGAAACAAACTTGCACATTGGGTGTTGTCTTGAACCAGCTCTCCCATTTGGTTGTTTCCTGGTATATATCTTCCACATAACGGTACCCTGCCCAAATTATTTTTATATAGTGGTGCCCGTATCGAATCTCCACTTTCCTGCTCTTTCCAACATTCTCCTACATACTGATTCTCTGCCCGAGTTCTCTCGTTCACATATGCTATGTTGTCGTTCTCTGTGTTATTTGCACCCCACACTAATTCTCCCATTCAGTCTCTCCGTAAACCAATTCTCATATTCACTAATGCCCCAACCCAATTCTCCTAGTGAGGTGTGCACTGCTCAAACACGGTGTGTCATAATACATCAGAACAGATCGATTAAAATTAAACCTGGACGGTCAGATGTTCCCTTTATTGAATATCCATCATTACTCCATTGCAACATTTGTCCTATGTCCAGATTCATAGCCCGTATTCTCCAATTTCCTCTAATTCTCGAAGATAAAG
>NW_025120771.1:0-1051 GCF_004010195.1 Chiloscyllium plagiosum
GTTTTGTGTAGGGGTCCTACTCAATCAAGTAAGGCCCTTGTAAAAGATTCCTCAAATGCAGGGATGGGCGTTAAAGTTGCCGGTTTTATTATTGCCTGAAGTTTTCCGGGTACATGACATGTGTGACATTTCTGGCAATTTTCATCTCCACCTAAATGAAGTCCAGGCCAGTAAAAATGTTTTGTATTTTGCCAGGAGTTCTTTTCACTCCCACAATGACCCACAGGTGACTGATGTGCTGCCTGCCACACCTCCTTTCTATAAGTCCCTGGTAATGAATTTCTCCCACTTTCCCATCTGCCTGAATGTCTCATCAAGACATCATGTTTAAGTTAGTAACATTTGGGAATGCACTCAGATTCTTCTTCTGTGTTTGCTTTTCAATGCAATTGCTTCAGTTTTTCATCATTCTGTTGTAGCTGAGTTCATTTCTCTGAACTAAAAATATCCATTAGTTCTCCATCTGTTCTTGTTTTGTCTCAGCCATTCAACAAATGTGGGCTCTGATCATTCTGCTTCAACTTGCTTTTCTGTACTCTTTGATTTCTTCTCCTGTTTCAATTGGTGACTTTATGACCTTGTTACCTCTCCGTTAATGTTTTCCAATTCTTTCATGATTCACATAGCAGTGACGATCATTGTATTTTATTTAGAACATGAGATAATCCATCCACAAGGATGTTGAATTATTGCCCTCTATTAGAATGATGACGAAGTTATTGATTTTCACTGCCCCATTCCAACAGCCGACCTGGTCCCAACATTAGTCTTCACTCCTGACCGAGAAGTCGGTGTTTTGGGCAGGAAACTCCATGAAAGGCTTATGCCCGAAACGTTGACTCTCCTACTCCTTGGATATACTGCCTGACCTGCTGTGCTTTTCCAGCGCCACACTTTTTGTCTCTGATCTGCAGTCCTCACCTTCTCCTTTTCCCTCGGATGTCTGGTCTGGTCTGAAGTAAGCTGAGGGGTACAGATGCACTTGCAAGGAGTTTTGTGGTCCTGGAACATGCAGAGCGAGGAGTGAAAAGGCTGTTGTATGGAGACCTGC
>NW_025120772.1:0-1051 GCF_004010195.1 Chiloscyllium plagiosum
GCACAGAGATCAGTATCCCATCACTGCACAGAGATCAGTATCACACCAATGCACAGAGATCAGTATCCCATCACTGTACAGAGCCCAGTATCCCATCACTGCACAGAGCCCAGTATCACACCAATGCAGAGAGATCAGTATCCCATCACTGTATAGAGGTCAGTATCCCACCACGGCACAGAGATCAGTATCACATCACTGCACAGGGATCAGTATCCCATCACTGCACAGAGCTCGGTATCCCATCACTGCACAGAGCCCAGTATCCCACCAATGCACAGAGGTTAGTATCCTATCACTGCACAGAGATCAGGATCCCATCACTGCACAGAGATCGGTATCCCATCACTGCACAGAGATCAGTATCCCATCACTGCACAGACGTCAGTATCCCATCACTGCACAGAGATCAGCAACCCATCACTGAATAGAGTTCAGTATGTCATCACTGCACAGAGATCAGAATCCCATTACTGCATAGAGATCAGTAACCCATCACTGCACAGAGATCAGTATCCCATCACTGCACAGAGCTCGGTATCCCATCACTGCACAGAGATCAGTAACCCATCACTGAACAGAGTTCAGTATGTCATCACTGCACAGAGATCAGTATCCCGTCACTGCATAGAGATCAGTAAACCATCACTGCACAGAGATCGATATCCCATCACTGCACAGACGTCAGTATCCCATCACTGCACAGAAGTCAGTATCCCATCACTGCACAGAGATCAGTATCCCATCACTGCACATAGATCAGTATCACATCACTGCACAGAGCCCAGTATCCCATCACTTCACAGAGCCCAGTATCCCATCACTGCACAGAGATCAGTATCCCATCAGTGCACAGAGTTCAGTATCACATCAATGCACAGAGCCCAGTATCCCATCACTGCACAGAGCTCGGGATCCCATCACTGCACAGAGATCAGTATTACATCACTGCACAGAGCCCAGTATCCCATCACTGCACAGAGGTCAGTATACCATCACTGCACAGGGATCAGTATCACATCACTGCACAGAGCTCGGTATCCCATCACTG
>NW_025120773.1:0-1051 GCF_004010195.1 Chiloscyllium plagiosum
TAAAGGCAGAGTAACATTTGGAGCACTCTGTCAGTTTACCATTTGATATGAGTTCAAAGTCCTGTGTCTTACATTTTTTTCTAGAAAATGACCTCCTCTGAGACCGATATCATTGGCCACATCATTAAACTGGTTACATTTAAGATTGGTGTAACCAGTGGAGGAGTGGGACGGAAAAGGAAACAGTGGCCCTCCAACATTGGCTGGAACACAAATGAGAAATTTTCAAAGGGCTGTCCAAGTGGAAATTCCCTCCCCAGAAGTTTGTGGCGCCTGGATGTTTACATTTATTCAAAGTTGTATTTGTTGACATTTGACAGAAAAGTGAATGTAGAAAGTGGTATACAGACAGAAAAGTGCTGGGGAGCCCACAATCACATGACCCATAATCTTTGTGCATGGTGGAGCGGTGACAAAGTGTCTAATGGCACACTCTTGCTGCTCAGTCCTATATTCCTATGTTCCATCCAACCACTCACAGCTCCTGCAAGGAGCAGTTGGAGGCCACTTGCTCCAAATACATGATCCACAGTAACACAGCATCTCATTCAGTCCCTCAAGACTGTCACACACACACGGTTTAGTGTGGGTTGGAAAATGCTATTTGGAAATCCAGACTGGGTTCAAAAGACGCCTCTAGTCTCTTTTCAGAGTGTCTCCTCTCTGCAACTTGTGCTTTATTTGTTGGTCATAATGCAGGCCCAGATTCACTGTGAATACCACCCCCATATCTCACCCAGAGATGACTCACAAAATACTTTGCTCTATCTGATTGCAACATTCAATAACAGAACGTTCAGGAAAATTACACCCATTAACTTTGTAATTACAGAATATGAGGACATAAGGAACTGGATCAGCTAAGTCGGACGATCAAGCCATTGTCTACCATCATGGCTGATCTACTATTGGCATTAACTCCTTTTGAATGCCCAATTATTCACATCCTTTAGCTGTCTGACAGGTCAAAATTCCATCTAACTCCTCCCTAAATACTTTCAGTGATGGAACTCCCATTACTCGCTAGCCCAGATAATTCCTGACATTGATT
>NW_025120774.1:0-1051 GCF_004010195.1 Chiloscyllium plagiosum
AACATATCCACAACAGGATTACTTGCCAAATATGGTATTTCACTTGGAGATATGTCAGGTAGCGGCAGTTTGAGGGAACAGAATAATCACTTCAGAGAACATTTTCATGTACAAAAATAATTAATATTAAAAGTACCAATTCAATTAACATTTCATGACATAAATATAGCTTTACGAACCAACTTTTTGACACCAGTCATGTAATGAGTTATAATGGAGGTCACAAAATGTGCTTGGTTTTTTAAGCAGTATTTTAAAGTGAAAATCTGAGATTGAGGGAGGGAGTTTAGCGAAGAGGCTACACAGTTTATGGCTTTGGCAGCGAGAAGTTGTGGGTAGCCATTGTGAAAATATGGAAAAGTTAAAAGCGAGAATGATTAGGTGCACGGATTTGAGGTAATGCAGATATCATGAAGGGTGTTTTAAAACTTTCATTCTTTGAATATGGGCATCTTTGGCTGTGTTGGCATTTATTGACAAGCTCTAATTGCCCACGAAGAGGACTGGTGGACTTTAACGACCGAGGCAGAGAGGAAGTTATCAAGAGATTTGAATATAATTACGTCAGTTTTTAAAATGTTTTATCGGGTTTCTGGGTGCTTTAGACGTGGTGAGAATACTGGTTTGCCTTTGGAACTTGTTCGTGGAGGTCGTATTGCAATTTCCTGCAGGGCTTTGTCAGTCGGCCACGAGACGGTTGTTCACGGCCAACAGAATCACGGCTTCATTAATGTCGACAACTGGATTCTGCAGCGAGACAGCTGACGTGGTACCGGAGCATGGCAGCAGAATTGGCCGAGCATGAGCCCGGAATGTGCACGTGACAGCGATGGATGTTTGAAGTGGTGAGGTGTAATATAACCATTGAGGTTCGGTAGCAGCAGTCAACAGTGGGGTCAGCTGGAAGAAAAAGGTGCATCTTTGCCCAACGTGGGAACGTATGACCACGGCGGGGAAGTACGAACACTTTTGCAGAAAGCCCAACATGGAGAGTTTGCAGCTGATGGCTTGAAAAATGACTCTAATGTCGGTTTTTTTTTCAAATTTATTA
>NW_025120775.1:0-1051 GCF_004010195.1 Chiloscyllium plagiosum
GGAGGGAGTGCAGCATTTTCAGAGGATCAGAGTGGAGGGAGTGCTGCATTGTCAGAGGATCAGTGTGGAGGGTGTGCAGCATTGTCCGAGGGTAAGTGTGGAGGGTGTGCTGCATTGTGAGAACGTCAGGACGGAGGGATTGCTGTGCAGGGAGAGGGTCAGTAATGATGAAGTGCGCACTCTCTGACGGTCAGTACTAATGGATCGCCATGCTGTCAGAGTGTCGCACTGTGAGAGGGTTACTACTGAGGGAGCACTGCACTGTGAAAGGGTTAGAACTTAGGGAGCAATGCACTCTGAGGGGATGAGTACTGAGGGATCACCGCCCTGTGAGGGGTCAGTACTGAGGGAGTGCCATGCTATCTGTCGGACAGTCAGTACTGAGTGATTGCTGCATTGCCAGGGGGTCAGTACTGAGAGATTGATGTACACGCAAAGGGTCATTACTGAGGGAGAGCTACACGGTCAGTGTGTTAGTTCTGAGGGAGTGTTGTTTCAGGGGGTCAGTACTGAGGGAGTGCTGCACTGTCAGAGGGTCTGTACTGAGGGAGTGCTGCATTGCCAAAGGGTCAGTACTGAGGGAGTGCTGCACTGCCAAAGGGTCAGTACTGAGGCATTGCTGGACTATCAGAAGTGCAGGAATGAGGCAGTGCCGCACTGTCAGATTGTCAGTACTGAGGGAGTTCTGCTCTGCCGGAGGGTTGGTACTGAGGAAATGCCACGTTATCGGAGGGTCAGTACCGAGGGAGTGCTGCACTGTTAGAGCAGCTGTATTGAGGGAGTGCTACATTGTCGGAGGGTCAGTAGTGAGGGGATGCCACACTGTATGAGTGTCAGTACTGAGGGAATGCTGCACTGTGGAAATGTCAGTACAAAGAGAGTGCTGCAGAGTCAGAATGTCAGTACTGAGGGAAAGCTGTTGTGTCAGAGCGTCATTTCTGAGGGTGTGCTGCAGGGTCAAAGGAGCAGTGCTGAGGGAGAGCTGCATTGTCAGAGGATATAGAACATAGAACATAGAAAAAATACAGCACAGAACAGGCCCTTCGGCCCA
>NW_025120776.1:0-1051 GCF_004010195.1 Chiloscyllium plagiosum
AGGACTTGTGGAAGTAAAGACATAAAGTCAATTGATATCAGTAACAAGGCAATATTGAACATGCAGCTGGATTGAGCATTGTCAAGCTTGACAAACCAGATGTACTTCATACCAAAATCTTCAGAAATAAATCAACAATAGCATTATTGATTGCATTGCCGATAACTGTGTTCTATTTTCCTGTACATTCTGCAGAGTCTGGAAGCTGGTGTAGATAAATGCACATTAGTAAACGCGATCCAAGCACTATAGATGAATGGGATCCAAGCATCTACAAAGAGTGGAGGAGATATTGTGGAGAACTGCTGCCAAATTAACTTGACATTTGTCGGGAAACTGTTGGAATATATTATATAGGATGTGATATTGGGTATTTCGACATTAACATCAAACTTTGAGAGACTCAGTATGCATTTCTGAAAGGGAAATCATACTTGACAAACTTTGGAATTGTTTGAAGTTGATTCTTACAGCTGAGATAATGGGGATCCAGTAGAATTGGCATATTTTAGATTATCAGAAGGCTTTCTATAAGAACTCACACAGTGAGTTCGAAAATTCAATGATGTGAAGGGTATTTGGAGGAACATATGTCAGTGAAAACTTAAAGTTTGGTTTGCCTTCCTTTAAGGGAATCAGAATATAGATGTAAAGACATGTTGAAGCAGTTTCACAGAGTGTTGGTGAGTACTGTACCTGGAATATTGAGAACAGTTTTGGTCACCAAATCTAAGAAAGAATATACTGACCACAAAGGAAGTCTAATGGGACATTATCCAGATACATCCCTCAGATGGCGAGATTGTGTGATGAGGAAACTCGGCCTGTGTTCTCTCGAGTTTCAACGAATCAGCGGTGAACTTTATAAAACTCACAAAACATACGGCAAGTTGGAAATTAACAGGACATTTATCAGGCTGTGTAATCCACATTCAAGGCAAATAATGACAGGATAAGGGACAAACCATTTAAGACGGCAATAAGGAGGAAATTCTGCACGTGGAGGGGACTGGCAGGGGCAAGGCAGGACAAAAGAAATAAAGAAAAAAGA
>NW_025120777.1:0-1051 GCF_004010195.1 Chiloscyllium plagiosum
TGTGAGAGAGAATGCAGTCTGGGCTGTGTCTGCCATTGGAGACAGTATCGAGAATGTGGTGCTGCAAATGCACTGCAGGTCAGGCGGCATCCAAGGAGCAGAAAGATCAACGTTTCGGGCAACAACCCTTCATCAGAAGTGCAAGCTTATGCCCGATACGTCGATACACCTGGCCTCAGATCCAGCTTATCTTGTTGTGATTTTCCCGCACCATGCGCTCCATTCTGATCTTCAGCATCTGCAGTCCTCACTTTTCCCCTTTGTAACATATGATCACTGACTGATCCTGGTAAAAAAAAATACAACAGCAATATTGTGAACAAAATGATTCAGCTTTCGACAGTTTCCAGGATGGGGGAGGTCTTGTACATCAGGGAACGGAACATTTAGCAGCAAAGAAGATAGCTTTTGTTAGCTGAGTTTTAAATAGAAGATATTCATGATGTAGCGCAATATAGAGGGAGGATGGTGACGCATGTCTTGGTCCTCTCAGTGGAAATGCGAAAATGAGCATACTTTTTTTTTTAAATGATTCAAACAATGGAAGCATGTTGAGGAGAAATAGGTCAAAGCAAAGATTAACCCTTGGTGACACCATGTACAAGTAGTGGAAAGAGGGGTCGCAAATCGGTCAGTAGTATTTGTGGTCGAGAGAGTACGCAGTTATTTCTGAAGATAGATGCTGACCGTGAATCTAGAAGAATGAAGGACGGTACCTGAAGGCAGAGAGAGGACAATTGCAGATACAGTGAACATGGGGGAATTGGATCATTGGCAGTTTCATGGGAAGAAGGCTATATCAATAAATTTGTACAAGATGGGCTCTGACAGGGCTAATCTAAAATGCAAACATAAGTGCTGGAGAAATTAGGTAGGTGTGACAGAATCTCTGAATAGAGAATCAGTGTGAGCATTTTGAGTTGAGTATGAATTTTCTTTGGACGTATACTACTCCACAGATGCTGTCGGACTTGGTAACTTGCACAGGACCTTGTATTTGTTAAAGGTAATTTAAAGGCTTGTTCAGCGATGGGTGGATGGGAGGGAGGCA
>NW_025120778.1:0-1051 GCF_004010195.1 Chiloscyllium plagiosum
CAGTGTACTCAGATCCTAATCAATCTCACTAGCGCAGTAATGTTCTCCCAGATGACACAAGGAAACAGTATGGTAATCGACCTCATTGAATTTCCGCCCCGTGTTTCTCAGTGACTGTAACAGTCAAACACGTTGTTTTCTGTTTCTCTCTGTTGCAGATTTACATGATAAAAAATACACACTTTATCGGTCAGTCACAGATCAAAGTGAACTCGAGCTGATTTGTGAAGTCGATTCTACGATAATAAAAACTAAATGGACCTGGTCTTCACATTTAAAGAATGAAGATCAGGAAATAGCTTCCACTTACAAATCAAAGCCTGTCAACATAAACAGGGCCTACTTTGGGAGTCGATTGGTCCCTTCGGTGAGCAGTTTCACTGACAGGTTTTTCAGTGTGCGGATTGTGCCCGTCCTGTTTGAAGACGCAGGAGTTTACAGATGTTTTCAGGGATCAAATAATCATTTGACCATTAACCTGATCACAGTTAAAGGTAGGGGATAAAATGTTGATGATGTTTTCATTGATCAAGTCATTGTTTAAAATCTAAGCGATTTTCTTGCTCACACAGTCACAGCGGAACTCTCTGATGCAGAGACTGAGGGAGGCTCTGTTACCCTGACCTGCTCTGTCTCTGATGTCACTGAATCCATGAGACTTGCTTGGGTTGATAGCGGTGGTAAAATTATTGCAGCAAAAACATTCAAGGAACAGAAGCAGGAAGAGGATAATTTACAGCTGATTACTCAGGAATTTGATAGAGACAGCAGCTACTGGGCATGTATTTTATTTCATGAAAACATACCCAAGGTTTTAATTCCTTATGATCTGAAGCTTTACAGTAAGTGTCTCAGATTTTATTTGAAATACATTTTTAGTTACTTCTTTTAAAATGAAAATGACTTGCTTTTCATCCTCTTTTATGTTTCACATTACTGAGGGTACACAATTTAGCTCTGCAAGCAGAAGTAATAGAGTGAAACTGAAAATGTGTATTTGTGCCCATTACATTTATAAAAGGTAACTGCTAAATGTTGAATCCCCACTATC
>NW_025120779.1:0-1051 GCF_004010195.1 Chiloscyllium plagiosum
AAAATCATATCAAGGGCCATTCTGTTTTCCCATTCCATCCTACTTGTCGCATCAATCTGTTCTGATATTCTTTTTACCGCATTTCTTGCATAATTTATAAATCGCTGTTGATAATAGAAAATGTAATTTATCCAATTTACATTTTTATTAATTGTTACCCACTAAAAGAGAGCTGACTCATAGCCTGCTGCAATCTGGTTACGAGCCTTGAACTCATCAGGTACCCCCCTAGGGACTCCTACAGAATCGAGATAAATCATGTAATCAAAAGAAGTGTCTAACAGTGATCTCTTACTCCTTCCCTTTTCCCGCACTATTTTTTACTTCTCAAATGCCAGGGTAAATGGAATTACCAATTGTACAATTACACATATCACTCTCCAATCCGGTGGTAGGATGGGTGTCAATATTTTGCCTCAATCCGGTGGTAGGATGGGTGTCAATATTTTGCCTCCACAGTACCACCACAGATCCGCTCGGGGAGCCTTTGGTGCTGAGTAGTTCCCTCCCCTGTCCATCTCGGTGACATTCTTAATCTCTGTACATACTTTCAGCTCCCGAAAATCTCTAGACCGATTTGTACCTTGTCTACGCACACATGTCGTGTGATTTCCGACTGCAGCTGAAACGTAGGGGGGGCTTTTGAATCTTTGTTCTCCAAGGGAGCGAACATCAGAGATAGGGAGGTACAATTCCTATCATTCCATGCAGTCTTATCCTGTTACAGGGCTACTATACATTTCATGCCCTTCCTGTCTCGCTTACACCCGAGCGGAAAGGGAACCACCTGGGCCACTGGCCTACCAGAGGCACATGCATAGCAATTGCTCTTGTTCAGACTTTTTACAGTACACTTTACCCATTCAATCCAGACATTTTCATCCCCAAATCCAGTTTCTATTTCGATGGTCTGTTTCCAGTCATTTATCTCTATAATTTTTACTACTTTAGCATCATTGAGAGGGGTGAAATGTTGTACCTTATTATTCAATAGTTCTGCCCGTTTTCCCTGTCCTGCGCTAATTTGAAAACAACAGCCCGAGAAATCCTT
>NW_025120780.1:0-1051 GCF_004010195.1 Chiloscyllium plagiosum
TGTTGCCAATTCCCACATTCGACGAACCTTTCACGTAAGTTATAATTGATTGTGTAGGTCCCTTCCTGAGAAATAAAAGTGGGAACCAGTAATTGTTATCCACAATGGATGTGTCCACCAGATTTCCAGATTTCCTTTTTGCCTGGAAATTCCATCCTGGAATATCAAGGCAAAAAGGGTGGTCGAGGAGTTAGTAGCTTTCTTCATGTGGTATGGGCATCCCAGAGAGATTCAGTCAGACCAAGGGTCTAATGTTACTGCTAGGCTATTTAAGAAGGTTATGGATAGCTTAGATATACAGAATATTAAATCAAGTGCGTATCATCCTGAATCCCAGGGAGATTTAGAAAGGTGGCATCAGACCTTGAAGACCATGTTGAGAGCATACTGTCAGGATTACCTGAATGTTTGGGATAAAGGTATCCCATTCGCATTGTTTGTCATTAGAGATGCCCCATAAGAATCTCCTCAGTTTACTCCCTTCGAGCTAATATTCAGCCATGAAGTGAGAGGCTCTTCAAAATTAATTAAAGAGAAATTTTCAGGATCAAAGTCAGAGATGTCATGCTTAGATTATGTATCGGAGGTGATAAACAACACCTAAAAAGGCACAGCATAGAATGAAGCAGGTGGCAGATAAAAACTCTGAGACTTGGATGTTTTCCTGAGGGGATGATGTGTCACCAGTGATAGGAGATCCCTTCAAAGCCAGGTTTAGTTGTCCCTATCAAATTGAGAAAAAAATTGAATCAGGTGAACTATCTGGTAAAGATGTCAGATAGAAAGAAGGTATCGGGTATGTCATGTGAACATATTGAAACTGTATTATACAAGAGAGAGAACTGGAGAAACAGGTGTTAGTTACTGCCCCACAGTGAGGAATCAAATCCAAATGATATGAATTTTGATGTACCTTAAAAAATGTTAGAAAATGAAGAAGTCCTTGAGGAGTGGGATAAATTAGTAAATGATTTATCTCAGGAGTATAGAATGTAGTTTAAAGATTGGTTACTGCAGTATGTGGACATATGTAGGAATCAGATGGGGAGGA
>NW_025120781.1:0-1051 GCF_004010195.1 Chiloscyllium plagiosum
TATGGGTCTGGAGTCACATGTAGAGACTGTTCATATTATGCTTACGACAGTGCAGTTGGCCAGAATTTATACATACAAACGTCGAAATGGAGCATGTCCGTGGCAACCACAGCACTTTGGTCTTCATTCACATTTCGACACCAACCAGATCAATGGTAACCACAGTGATTTTGGACTAGACTCACATGCAGTGGCACAGCAGGTCAGTGAGTATCATAGTATTGTTCGTTTAGTGTCACATGCAGAGACAGACCTGGTCAGGGATCACTAGAGTGTTGTGGTTCCACAGTCATACGTGAAAACAAAGTGCATCAATGATATCTGCTAGCCTGGAATCACAAGTATGTCCTGCAGGTCAATTACTAAGTCAGAGTAGTGGCTGGAGCAAACTATAGAACCAAATAAACTCAGTTGCATTTGCAGTTCTATGAGACTGGCAGCACCTGGAGACATAGGTCAGATGAGTAGGAGATGCAGTGCTGTGGATCTAGCGTCACGTGCACAGACAGAGCTGTCAGTGGTCACTATAGTTCTGTGGTGCTGTATTCACATATAGAAAAGTGCAAGTTAGTAATAACTACAGCGCTGAAGATCTGCAGTCGCATGGAGATCCAGAACAGGTCAGAGATACCATGAGTGATTTGGGCTCCGATTTTCATGTCGAAACTGAGCAGGTCCATGTAACCACAGTGCGGAAGATCTGGGGGTCACATGTAGGGTCTGAAACAGGTCAATTTGAAACACAGTGTTGTTGTTCTGGAGTCAATGGAAAGATCAAACAGGTCAATTATAACCAAAAGTACTGCAGATCTGCAGTCATATGGAGAGACAGGGAAGATCAGTAATAAAAATAATGCTGAAGATGTGGAATCACATTAGGTCGATAACAGGTCAATATCATTCACAGTGCTGTTGGTCTGGTTTCAATTGTAAGCCCAGACCAGATCAATGGGACCCAAATTGCCGTGAGTGTGGTGTTGCGTGTAGCGACATATAGATAAATGTTTGCCACAATGTGAAATGTCTGGCATCATATGTAGAAACTGATCAG
>NW_025120782.1:0-1051 GCF_004010195.1 Chiloscyllium plagiosum
TTGCAGGTATGAGTCTCTGATTGCAGGTATGTGTCTCTGATTGCCGGTATGTGTCTCTGATTGCAGGTATGTGCCTCTGATTACAAGTATGTGCCTCTGATTGCAGGTGTGTGTTTCTGATTGCTGGTATGCGTCTCTGATTTCATGTATGCGTCTCTGATTGCAGATATGCATCTCTGATTGCAGATATGTGTCTCTGGTTGCATGTATGCGTCTGAGATTACAGGTATGTGTCTCTGATTGCATGTATGTATCTCTGATTACAGATATGCATCTCAGATTGCAGGTATGTGTCTCTGATTACAGGTATGTTTCTCTGATTACATATATGCATTTCTGATTGCACGTTTGTGTCTCTGATTGCAGGTACGCATCTCTGATTGCATGTGTGTATCTCTGATTACAGGTATGCATCTCTGATTGCAGATATGTGTCTCTGATTGCTGGTATGTCTCTCGGATTGCAGGTATGAGTCTCTGATTGCCGGTATGCATCTCTGATTGCAGGTATGTGTCTCTGATTGCAGGTATGTGTCTTTGACTGCATGTATGTGTCTCTGATTGTAGGTCTGAGTCTCTGATCGCATGTATGTGCCTCTGATTGCAGGTATGCATCTCTGATTGCAGGTATGCATCTCTGGTTTCAGTGAAGTGTCTCTGATTGCAAGTATGCATCTCTGATTGCTGATATGCCACTCTGAATGCATGTATGCGTCTCTGATTGCAGATATGCGTCTCTGATTGCATGTATGTATCTCTGATTGCAGGTATGCATCTCTGATTGCATGTATATGTCTCTGATTGCAGGTATGTGTCTCTGATTGCTGGTATACATCTCTGATTGCATATATGCATCTCTGATTGCCGGTATGTGTCTCCGATGACACGTGTGTGTCTCTGATTGCGGGTATGCATCTCTGATTGCAGGTATGTGTCTCTGATTGCAAGTATGCATCTCTGATTGCATGTATGTATCTCTGATTGCAGGTATGCGTCTCTGATTGCTGGTATGTCTCTCGGATTGCAGGTATGTGTCTCTGATTGCAGGTATG
>NW_025120783.1:0-1051 GCF_004010195.1 Chiloscyllium plagiosum
CAAGCCTTTCTAAGGATAGAGAGTGAATGGATGCTCATGACTCTACCTGGAAGATGGGGGAGGGGTGGTTGGAGGGGAGGTGGGTGAGAAATCGCTGATCTTTAACATTGAAAATGGCTGAAATGATTTATTTAGAAACATTGGTAAAGTCTGAAAGCATGTTCAATTGTTTAAAAAGCTGCAGACACCTTTCTGAAACTTGCATTGAAGTCTGTACAGTTAGGCCACAGTTGAGGACAGGCTGTAAAGGTGGAATGGCCTTTTCCTAGTCTTGGTTCAGATTATGTACAAATAGAGTCATAGAGGTGCACAGCACGCAAACCACATATTCTAAATTAATCTCGTGATCCATTTGCCACCATTTGGCCCATCTCTCTCTCTCAACCCTTCCTATTCATATACCCATCCAGATGCCTTTTAAATGTCGTAATTGTTCCAGGTTAGACCACTGTCTCTGGCATCTCTACCACGCTCTGCGTGAAAATGTTACCAGTTCGGTCCCTTTTAAACCTTTTCCCTCCCAGCCTAAGCCTATGCCCCCGTAGTTTTGGACTTCCTTTATCCTGGGGAAATGACATACAAAAGTGGAGCAGCCAGACAAACTGAAAAAGGAATAAACTGTTGAGTCCCAGGGAAACAAAAAAATTGTTTTCTCTTATTGGCATTTGGACACTGTAAATCTGTCAGTTGCACCAGCATCTCCATTGGGCATTCTGCGCATGCATCTCGGTGTCAGCAAGCACTGCGCATGTACGCCGGTGTCAGCAAAATACTGCGCATGCTCTTCGCTGCCGGCGGAAACAGCGCACGACATTCTTCTGCTGGACCAATAGGAAGCACTGGAAGACCGGAAAGAATGTGGTCCTCCGGCTTTTGATTACTCCCCCCGCCCATATCTGAATGCGGAAGTTGGACCATGAGCTTGTGAAGATGGTGTTGCTCCTCTCTCTCTGAATGAAGATTGAACTTCAACTTCTTCCGTCTGTCCAAAATCTGTGAGTACAACACGCTCTTTTCTATTTTATTTTTTCATTCTGGCGTTCAGTTCTTG
>NW_025120784.1:0-1051 GCF_004010195.1 Chiloscyllium plagiosum
ATTGTTCGTTCACAACAGTAAGTAAACATTCCTCAACATCCATCTTTTGAAGACCATTCAGGCTCATAGAAACTTCAGTCAAATCACCCCTTGCTATTCCAAACTCTGGTTGAAAGTTAGACCTGCCTGTCTAATGATTTTCCATTAGACAGTCTGTTCATTGTGGGTGTCAATCTAGTTTACCTTCTGTGAATTGCCTTTAATGTATTTTCATTCTTCCTTAGGTAAGGATATCAAAACCAAGCACCGTGTTCAAGATGTAGTCCCAGCATTGCTCTGTAACTGAGGCATAATCGCCTTACATTTATGTCATTGGCCTTTCTAATCACTTGCTGTGCTTGCATTCTAACTTGTGACTTATTTGCAAGGCCCCCCGATCCCTCTACATCTCAGAATTATGCAGTTGTTCTCCAAGTAGATAACAAATTGCATTTTACCATATTGTACACCACTTGCAAGAGTTTTGCTTATTTATTTAACCAATCTACATCATTGATATGTCATCCCCACAATGTACATCTCCAGCTATCTTTGTGTTGCCTGCAAATGTAACCACATACCTTTGATCCCCTCCTGTAAGTCATCTATATAATTGTAGAAAGTTGAGGAGCCAGCAGAGATCCCTGATGGAACCCCACCATACATTGTCATATACAACCAATTTGACAAAAGAACCATTTTTTGCATATTCTGTTTTCTGCCAGTCAGTTGATGTTCTATAACTATACTTTACACCATGAGCTCCTCTGTGCAATATGCTTTTCGTGAAAACATGTCAAACACCTTTAGGATATTCGAGTTCAGTATATCCGTAGGCTTCAATTTACATACTCTTTCAAAGAATTCCTTTAGGATAGCATGGTGGCACAGTGGCTTCCTCTCACGGCCAGAGACACCTATTTGATTTCAGTCTTGAGTCGACTATCTGTTTGGAGTTTGCATGTTCTATCTATGTCTTAGTGAGTTTCCACTGGGGGCTCCACAGTCCAAAGATGTGTCGGTTGGGTGGATTAGCCACGCTGGATTGCGTAATGTCCTTGGATGTACAAGC
>NW_025120785.1:0-1051 GCF_004010195.1 Chiloscyllium plagiosum
CATCTGCTCGATCCTTCTATTCCTAGCCTCACTTGCTCACAGCATCAGGAGTATTCCAGATATTACTTCCCTCGAGGACCTCCTTTCAAAATTTCCTGTCTAACTTTCTATCTTGTCTCTTCAGCATCTCATCCTTTTTCCTTCCTGTGTCATTGATTCCAGTATGCACAGTGACCTGCTGCTGGTCCCACTGCCCTTTGAGAATATTCTGCCTTGATCCTGGAAACAGGGAGACAACACACCATTCTGATTTCTCGCTGTCGGCCGCAGAAACATCTGTCTGTGCCTCTGACTAGAGAGTCCCCTCTCATAATCGATCGCTTGGTACCTGACAAACCCCTTGTTACATTACAGCCTGTCTCGGTCCCAGAAACTTGGCTGTTCATGCTGCGATCTCCTGAAAGGCAATCACCCCCTACATTTTCCAAAACAACATACTTGTTTGAGATGGGGTTAGCCACAGGAGACCCCTGCACTACCTGCCTCCCTCTCCTACTTTTCCTGCTTTTTCTCCCTTCCTTAAAACTACCATCCATCAGATGCCTCTAGTTCCTGTAAATTCCTCATTGCCTCAAACTGCCGCTCCAACTGATCGATGAGATCTGATAGGATTCAAAATCAAACACACTTACTGCTGACATAATCATCAGTATTTAGGAAACTCTCCCTAATCTCCAACAGCTGACAGGAAGAGCACATCACTCCACTCAAAGCCATCTTTGTACCTTAACAAACTACAGAAAATAGCATAGTCTTATGCACTAAAAAAAGTAATCCAGTCTAACTTAGTATCTATGTTTCATATTTTTAAATTTTAATCAAAGTTCGGATCTCAAAAACAAACACTCACTATTAAAAATAACAGCAATATTACACTTAAAAACTATGCATGTATCTGCTCCTGTGCTGTGTGCTCTCCAACATAGGTTCCTCGAATGTCACCTGTGAATTTCACTGTTTGTCAATTTGTCTTCAATGTACTCCAATATCTGGAAACACTTGAACTCAAACAGCAAAGGCATTAACTGTGCAGATTCACTGCTGTGTCAGT
>NW_025120786.1:0-1051 GCF_004010195.1 Chiloscyllium plagiosum
TCTATCTGAGGTACTGAGGGAGCACTATCTGAGATACTGAGTGAGCACTATCTGAGTTATTGAGGGAGCACCATCTGATGTTCTGAGGTACTGAGGGAGAACTATCTAAGGTACTGAGGAAGCACTAACTGAGTTATTGAGGGAACACGATCTGATGTACTGAGGAAGCACTATCTGAGGTATTGAGGGATCACTTTCTGAGGTACTGAGGAAGAACTATCAGCGGCATTGAGGGAGCACTATCTGTGATATTGAGGGAGAACGAGCTGACGTATTGAGGGAGCAGTGTCTGAGGCATTCAGGGAGAAATATCGGAGGTATTGAGGGAGCAGTATTAAAGGCATTGAGGGAGCACTTTCTAAGGTACTGAGGGAACACTTTCTGAGGTACTGAGGGTGCACTATCTGAGGTATTGAGGGAGTACTATCTGATGTAATGAGGAAGCACTATCTGAGGTATTGAGGGAGCTCTTTCTGAGGTACTGAGGGAGCACTTTCTAAGGTACTGAGGGAGCATTATCTGAGGTACTGACGAAGCACGATCTGAGGTACTGCGGAAGCACTGTCTGAGTGATTGAGGGAGCACTATCTGATGTACTGAGGAAGCAATATCTGAAGTATTGAGGGAGCACTTTCTGAGGTATTAAGGGAATACTATCTGAGGAACTCAGGAAGAACTATGTGAGGTACTGAGGAAGCACTACCTGAGGTACTGACGAAGCGCTATCTGAGGTATTGAGGGAGCACTGTCTGAGGTACTGAGGGAGCACTATCTGAGGTACTGACGAAGCACTGTCTGAGGTATTGAGGGAGCACTGTCTGAGGTACTGAAGGAGCACTATCTGAGGTATTGAGGGAGCACTGTCTGAGGTACTGAGGGAGCACTGTCTGAGGTACTGAGGGAGCACTGTCTGAGGTACTGAGGGAGCACTATCTAGGTACTGAGGAAGCACTATCTGAGGTATTGAGGGAGCACTGTCTGGGGTACTGAGGGAGCACAATCTGAGGTACTGACGGAGCACTGTCTAAGGTATTGAGGGAGCACTGTCTGA
>NW_025120787.1:0-1051 GCF_004010195.1 Chiloscyllium plagiosum
CCCAATTAATCCAGAGGTTAGGGTCTGGAACACAGTGCCTGAGAGTGTAGGATAGGCCGGATTAATCCGGGTGTTTGAGTCTGGAACACAGTGCCTGATAGTGTGGGAGAGGCCGGATTAATCCGGGGGTTAGGTTCTGGAACACAGTGCCTGTGAGTGTGGGATACGGTGGATTAATCCAGGTGTTAGTGTCTGGAAAACAGTGCCTGGGAGTGTGGGGAGGCCGGATTAATCCAGGGGTTAGGGTCTGGAACACAGTGCCTTAGTGCTTGGGATAGGCCGGATTATTCCAGGGGTTAGGGTCTGGAACACAGTGTCTGAGAGTGTACGATTGGCCAGGTCAATCCAGGGTTTATTGTCGGGAATACAGTGTCTGAGAGATTGGTGGTGGTCGGTTTAATACAGGGGTTAGTGTCTGGAACACAGTGTCACAGAGTGTGGGATAGGCTGAATTAATCCAGGGGTTACGGTCTGGAACACACTGCCTGACAGTGTGGGATAGGCCGGATTAATTCAGGGGTTAGGGTCTGGAACAGAGTGCCTGAGAGTGTGGTATAGGTGGGAATGATCCAGGGGTTAGGGTATGGAATTCAGTGCCTGATAGTGTGGGGAAGGCCAGGTCAATCCAGGTGTTAGGGTCTGGAACACAGTGTCGGAAAGTATGGGATAAACCAGATTAATCCTGTAGTTCGGTTCTGGAACACAGTGTCTGAGAGTGTACTATAGGCCGGATCAATCCAGGGTTTATTGTCGGGAATACAGTGTCTGAGAGAATGGTGGTGGCCGGTTTAATACAGGGGTTAGTGTCTGGAACACAGTGTCAGAGAGTGTGGGATAGGCTGAATTAATCCAGGGTTTTGGGTCTGTAACACAGTGCCTGAGAGTGTGGGATAGGCCAGGTCCATCCAGGTGTTAGTGACTGGAATACAGTATCTGAGAGAGTGGGGGAGGCTGAATTAATCCAGGGGATAGTGTCTGGAACACAGTGCCTGAGAGTGTGGGGTGGGCCAGGTCAATACAGGTGTTAAGGTCTGGAACACAGTTTCTGAGA
>NW_025120788.1:0-1051 GCF_004010195.1 Chiloscyllium plagiosum
AGAAGATGGTAGATTAACTCCACAACAGATCCTATACGGTAGAAATACCAACAGTCAACTTGCAAAAACAAAGTAAAAAGAGGGACGTGTGATTGTCTTTTCTGTGGGAGTCTACGAAGGAGCTGCAGAAAAGTATTAAAGCAACAAACTTAATTTTGAATGCAGTTTAAAACAAAATAAAAAGGGAAAATCAAGTAGCTCTGAAGCAAGAATAAATTCAAATTAGAAATCAATACAGAATTCCTGCCACTGCTAAAATCATCCAAAATGCTCCTGAGTTTGTCCAGTTGCTACTAAATGCAGCACTGAGCACTGAATATTATTTCTTATTGGAACTTTCAATTTTAAACTAAGATTTGAGATCTGACAGCACTATTAAACTGACAGGCGTTTTAACAAACTGACAGGCGTTTTAACAAAAGTAGCTGCATGTAGTTGGAGATACTCATGTCTACTATGACGGTGACATCCAAATTAAGCTTTCACATCCATAAGAATACCTCAAATGTTCACCAAAGACACATTTGCACTCTTAAAGATGCACTGCTATCTGAAAATTCAACCTTGCAACTCAAACTTCAGAAAGCTACATTTATCAAGATTAGTGGGCTGTTAACTCTGCCAGACTATTTGCGAAAGTCCAACTCAACATTAAAAAGGTCAATCTTTGTTGCATCCTGTTAGCATGAGCAGCTCAAGATTGTTTGTGTAACTTCAACTTGTTGCTTTCACAGTAATACCCCTTTAAAAGCACGTTCCAGTTTAACTATAAGGTCTGCAGTATATTGCCAACTAGCAGCTTGCTGCATCTATGTGAAGCCACAACTAAGCCAAAGGGTTCCACATTTCTCTACACAATTCCTTTCCCTTGGCCCTCCACCAACCCCCACATCATCCACATGCATGTGACGAAACAGAGCATGCTCGATCAGTGAGAAGCAGAGGTTGCACAGTACCTGACCAGCTGGTTGTAGATGTCCACCTGGAATTTGGGATGTACGTTGGGAAAACAGACACTGCCCAGTGATGAGACGTAAAGACAGAGAATTAG
>NW_025120789.1:0-1051 GCF_004010195.1 Chiloscyllium plagiosum
TCTTTCAGACACACCATGACACTCTCTGACTTTTTCTGACACTTTGAGACACACTGTGACCCTATCTGACTCTCTCTGAGACACACTGTGACACTCGCTGACAGATTGTGACACTTTCTGATTCTCCCTGAATCTCTGAGACACACTGTGACATCTCTGACTCTCTCTGACACTCTCTGTGGCATTCTGTGACACATGCTGAAATACACTGTGACACTCTCTGACTCTCTCTGAAACTCTCTGTGACACTCTCTGATACATGCTGAGTCACACTGGAACACTCTCTGGCACTTTCTCAAACACACTGCGACACTATCTGGCACTTTCTCAAATACACTGTGACACGCTCTGCACGTATCTGGCTCTCTCTGAGACAGATTGTGACACTTTCTGATTCTCTCTGACTCTCTGAAACACACTGTGACATTCACACACTGTGACATTCCCTGACACTCTCTGAGACACACTGTGACACCCACTGACTCTCTCTAACACTCTGACTCTCTCTGACACTCTCTGAGACACACTGTGGCACTCTCTGACACTCTCTGAGACACACTGAGATGCAGTCTGACTTTCTATGACACTCTCTAAGACACAGCATGACAACACTGTGACACTTCCTGTCTCTCGCTGTCACACTCTGAAATACAACGTAACATTCTCTGACAGAGAGTGACACTCTCTGAGCCAAATGCTGACACTCTCTGAGACACAGTATGACACACTGTGACACTTTCTGACTCTCTCTGACACACTCTGAAATTCAATGTAACATTCTCTGACAGTCTGTCACAATATGACACTCTCTGAGACCAATTATGACCCTCTCTGACTCTCTCTGACTCACTGAGACACACTGTCATCCTCTCTTAGACACAATGTGACACACTGTGACACTCTCTGACACTCTCTGAGACACACTGAGATAGAGTCTGACTTTCTATGACACTCTCTGAGACACAGCATGACAACACTGTGACACTTCTTACCTCTCTCTGACACACTCTGATATACAACATAACATTCTCTGACAGAGAGTGACACTCTC
>NW_025120790.1:0-1051 GCF_004010195.1 Chiloscyllium plagiosum
TATCTAGTGCCAATCCATTAATATAAATCCCAGTGGAGAAACCTAAAGTAATTCTGACCAGTAAGTGCTCACTTATTCTGTTAAAGGCTGTGAAATGACTGCAGCTGCATTAAAACGTGTGTCTGCTTTCATAGAGTCATAAAGTCATAGAGATGTACAGCATTGAGACACACTCTGCCGTCCAACCCGTCTCTGCTGACCGGATAACCCAACCCAATCTACACCCACCTGTCAGCACCCGTCCCATAGACCTCCAAACTCTTCTTATTCATATACACATCCAAATGCCTTTTAAATCTTGCAATTGTACCATCCACCAACAGTTCCGCTGGAAGCTCATTCCATACACGTACGACCCTCTGCGTAAAAATGTTAACCAGCAGGTCTCTTTTATACCTTTCCCCTCTCACGCTAAATCCTCTTGTTCTGGACTCCCCGATCCCAGGGAAAAGACTTTGCCAAATTACCCTATCCATGCCTCTCATAATTCTGTAAATTTCTATAAGGTCAACCCTCAGCCTCCGACGCTCCAGGGAAAACAGCCCTCGCCTGTTCAGCCTCTCCCTATACCTGATATCTTCCAACTCAGGCAACATTCTTGTAAATCGTTTCTCAACCCTTTCAAGTTTCACAACACCTTTCCGATAGGAACGAGTCAAGAATTGTGTTCAATATTCCAACAGTGCCCTAAACAATGTCCTGTACAGCCGCAACATGACCTCCCAACTCCTGTACTCAATACTCTGACCAATAAAGGAAAGGATACAAACGCCTTCTTCACGAGCCTATCGAACCTGCTACTCCACTTTCAAGGGCAATGAAACTGCACTCCAAGGTCTCATTGTTCAGCAACACTCCCTCGGACCTTACCATTAAGCGCATAAGTCCTGCAAAGATTTGTTTTTGCAAAATGCAGCATCTCGCATTTATCTGAATTAAATTCCATGAGCCACTTCTCAGCCCATTGACCCATCTGGCCAATGTCTTGTTGCGATCAGAAGTAACCCACTTCGCTGCCCACTGCACCTCCAATTTTTGTGTCATCTGCAAA
>NW_025120791.1:0-1051 GCF_004010195.1 Chiloscyllium plagiosum
TTCTATCCATGCTAGCACCTTGCCTCTAACACCTTGGGCCCTTGCCTTATTCAGTAGCCTCCCGTCGACACATTGTCAAAGATCTTCTGGAAGTCCTGGTGGATGACATCCATTGGCTCTCCTTGTTCTAAGCTGATCGTTACGTCCTCAAGGTTTTCTAGCAGATTTTCCAGGCATGACCTCCCCTTGATGAAACCATGGTAACTTTGTCCTACTTTGCCATCAACATCCATGTATTCAGAAATCTCATCCTTCACAATGGATTCCAGGACCTTACCCACAGCCAAGTATAGATTAGTCTGTCTGTAATTTTCCGGGTTTTTTTACTTTACTTTTTTAAACAGTGGTATCACGTTAGCGAGTTTCCAGTCCTCTGGAAATCTCGCTGATTCGAGAGATTCCTGAAAGATCACCACCAATGCCTCCCCTGTCTCATCAGGTATCTGCCTTAGAAATCTGGAGTGGAGTCCATCTGGTCCAGGTGATTTACTTACCTTCAGGCCATTCTGTTTTCCCAGCACCTTTTTCTAGTTGATGCCCACTTTACTCAGGTCTGTCCACTGAGTCTTTTCAATGTTTGGGATATTACTCGTGTTTTCAATCGTGAAGACTCACACGAATTAATTTTTCAGCTCCTTAGCCATTTCATTTTTCACATTACTATCTCTCCTGTGTCAATTTCTAGCGATCAGATGCCCATTTTTGCCTCTCGTTTGCCATTTTTGTATCGAAAGAAGTTCTTACAGTCTTTCTTTACTTGACTGGATTGCTTACCCTCATATTTAACTTTCTCACTCCTTATTTCTTTTTTTTTGCTCTCTGTTGGTTTTTGCAAGTGTTACGACATGGGGGTGAACGCCTCTGTTAATTAAACCAAACACCTCACCTCGTAATCTATTAGAATATGAATGACAGAGAACTTCCAAAGAAAATAACGCCAATTTATTTTTAATGGTAAAAGTTAACATTATGCCACAACTATTTACAACTTAAGCCAACCCATCCCCCACAACTGCCACCAAATCTCTAACAATATGCTGTTTCAATAAGA
>NW_025120792.1:0-1051 GCF_004010195.1 Chiloscyllium plagiosum
CGAGGGCCGAAGGGCCTGTACTGCGCTGTATTGTGCTATGTTCTATGTTCTATGTTCTATCACTGTGTGACATACCATACCCACACATAACAGGAAATATCACTGTGTGACACAGAGTACACCCATATAACAGGAAATAGCACATTGTGACATCGCGTACCCTCACATAACATGAAATATCATTGTGTGACACAGCGTACACTCATATAACATGAAATATCACTGTGTGACATATCATACCCTCATATAACAGGAAATATCACTGTGTGACATAGCGCACCCTCACATAACAGGAAATATCATTGTGTGACATAGCGCACCCTCACTAAGCAGGAAATATCACTGTGTGACACAGAGTACACCCATATAACAGGAAATATCACTGCGTGACATAGCGTACCCTCACATAACAGGAAATATTACTGTATGACATAGTGCACCCTCATATTACAGGAAATATCACTGTGTGACATAGCGTACACTCTGGGCCGAAGGGCCTGTTTCCACACTGTAATCTAATCTAATCTAATCTAATCTAATCTAATAACAGGAAATATCACTGTGTGACACAGAGGACACCCATATAACAGGAAATATCACTGCGTGACATAGCGTACCCTTACATAACAGGAAATAACATTGTGTGACATAGCGCACCCTCACTTAGCAGGAAATATAACTATGTGACATAGCGTACCCTCATATAACAGGAAATATTACTGTATGACATAGTGCACCCTCATATTACTGGAAATATCACTGTGTGACATAGCGTATCCTTATGTAACAGGAAATATCACTGTGTTACATAGCGTACCCTCACATAAGAAGAAATATCACTGAGTGACACAGTGTACGCTCACACAACCGGAAATATCACTGTGTGACATGGTGAATCCTAAAATAACAAGAAATATCACTGTGTGACATAGCGTACACTCATATAACAGGAAATATCACTGTATGACATAGCGCACCCTCACATAACAGGAAATATCATTGTGTGGCATAGCGCACCCTCATATAACAGGAAATATCACTGTGTGACATA
>NW_025120793.1:0-1051 GCF_004010195.1 Chiloscyllium plagiosum
TTAGGGATAGTCAACATGGCTTTGTATGTGGGACATCAAGTCTCACAAATTTGATTGAGTTTTTGAAGAAGTAACAAAGAGGATTGAGGGCAGAGCAGTAGATGTGATCTATATGGATTTCAGTCAGGTGTCAGACAAGGTTCAACCATGGGAGACTGATTAGCAAAGTTAGATTTCATGGAATACAGGGAGAACCAGCCACTTGGATACAGAACTGGCTCAAAGGTAGAAGACAGAGGGTGGTGGTGGAGGGTAGTTTTTCAGACTGGAGACCTGTGACCAGTGGAGTGCCACAAGGATCGGTGCTGGGTCCTCTACTTTTTGTCATTTACATAAATGATTTGGATGTGAGCATAATAGGTACAGTTAGTAAGTTTGCAGATGATACCAAAATTGGAGGTGTAGTAGACAACGAAGAGGATTACCTCAGATTACAACAGGATCTTGACCAGATGGGCCAATGGGCAGCGAAGTAGCAGATGGAGTTTAATTCAGATAAATGTGAGGTGCTGCATTTTGGGAAAGCAAATCTTAGCAGGACGTATACACTTAATGGTAAGGTCCTAGGGAGTATTGCTGAACAAAGAGACCTTGGAGTGTAGGTTCATAGCTCCTTGAAAGTGGAGTCGCAGTTAGATAGGATAGTGAAGAAGGCATTTGGTATGCTTTCCTTTATTGGTCAGAGTATTGAGTACAGGAGTTGGGAGGTCATGTTGCGGCTGTACAGGACATTGGTTAGGCCACTGCTGGAAAATTGCGTGCAATTCTGGTCTTCTTCCTATCGGGAAGATGTTGTGAAACTTGAAAGGGTTCAGAAAAGATTTACAAGGATGTTGCCAGGGTTGGAGGATTTGAGCTATAGGGAGAGGCTGAACAGCTGGGGCAGCTTTCCCTGGAGCGTCGGAGGCTGAGGGGTGACCTTATAGAAGTTTACAAAGTTATAAGGGGCATGGATAGGGTAAATAGACAAAGTCTTTTCCCGGGGGTCGGGGAGTCCAGAACTAGAGGGCATAGTGTTATAGATATGTACAGCATGGAAACAGACCCTTCA
>NW_025120794.1:0-1051 GCF_004010195.1 Chiloscyllium plagiosum
GTTGGAGTCAGATAGTAAGTAGCTAAGACAAGCAGGGCTTGGATTTGTGAATAGTTGTTGTTTAGTGTTCGCTATTAAAGTTAAGAAACTAACTTGTTAATGTTTGTTTAAATAGTGGAATGTCGGAGATCTCTGTCACTCATATTTTAACAGATTACGAGGTGAACGAGCTTTTCTGGGTGTTTGGTTTTAATTAACAGAGGGGTTCGACTCCACCTTGTAAATGTCCACCCACGCTAACCCCATTTCCCTGCAGTTGGCCCATATGCTTTAGTCGTTTCCTTTCCACATATTTATCCAAATCCTTTTGAATTGTTGTTAATGTACCCCCTCAACAACATCTGCTAGCAGCTCATCCACGTACCAGCCCTCTGTGTAAAGAAGTGGTCCCTCAGGTTCCCATTTATTCTTTTCCCTCTAACCTTAGACTTATCCCATCTCGTCCTAGATTCTGTAAAGCTTGGAAAAGACTGAGAGCATTCACCCTATCCATATCCCTCATGATCTTATACGGCTCCATAAAGTCCCCCCTCAGTCTCCTACACTCGAAAGAAAAGGTCCTGGATTGTCCAACCTCTCCCTATAACTCAGACCATTGGGTCCTGGCAACGTCATTGTAAATTTCTTCTGCACTCTTTCTAATTTTATAACATCATCCCTATAACAAAGGTGACAAAACTGAACACAATACTCCAAGTGCGGTCGTACCAAAGTCCTGTGTAACTGCAACATAAATTCCCAACTTCTATACTCAATGTCCTGCCTGATGAAGGCCAGTGTCCCAAATGCCTTTCTACTGCCCTGTCTACCTGTGACTCCAATCTCAGAGAACCATGCACCAGAACACCAAGGTCTCTCTTCCCACTACACCCCATAGGGCGCTCCCATTCACCATGAAACTCCTACCTTGAATTGAGTTTCCAAAATGCAAGACCTCACACATCTATATTAAATTTCATTTGCCTTTTCTCAGCCCACTTTCCCACCTTATTGAGGTCCTTCTGCAATTTCTGATAAGCTTCCTCACTGATCACGCTACCACTTATTTTAA
>NW_025120795.1:0-1051 GCF_004010195.1 Chiloscyllium plagiosum
TCGGCCAGCAGCACAAGCAGCTGCTGACAGGTGTTATGCCTTTGTTTGCTGCGAGCAGAAGGGGAGCCGCGGTCTAGGTCCTGGAGGATCTGGATCTGTGAACTCAGATCCGCGCCTGGGACCCAACCAGCTGCAGGTCCCGGACCATGGCCGTCTTCTCTTTGTAAACCCCGCACAGGGCCGGGTCAGCATCTGGCTGACCGAGGTCGAGCATCTCCTTCTCCAATTACTCGATTACCCCCCTCTTTGTTGACCCCTTCGCGTACTCCTGACAGAAAACGCAGATGTGAGCCTTGCCCACATCCCACCATAGCCTCAGGGAGGGGAAGCTTCCCCGCTTCCTTCTCCAGCCGGCCCAGAAATGATGAAATGAATTCGGGAACCAGTCATCCTACGGCAGCAGGTTGATAAAGCGCCAGTACGCGGAGCCAAGCCTGGCGCCGAACGAAAGGAGTTCCGCCCACACCAGGTGATGGTCCATGCACAACACCTGCCACATGGAGGCTTCGGAAAACAGGAGGCGTACGTCCACGAAACGTACAGACGGTCGATTCTGGATGCTCCGACCCCAGGCCTCACCAAGGTGAAGGCGATGGAGTCGGGATGGAGGTTCAACCAGACGTCCACCAGATCGAAGGATTTAACTAAGTCCCCCAACCTCCTCCACGACGCCCAACCAGTGTGGGCACAGCCATGATCCCTGTTCTTGAGAATGCAGTTAAAATCTCCCCTGAGGAAGACACACTAGCTTTCGTCGATGGAGGCGAGATGATCAGACACTTCTCCAAAGAAGCTCGCTTGCCTCGACCCGGCCAAGGGAGCGTTGAAGTTCACCAAGTGAAGTACTTCACCCCACAGCCGAACTTCAGTTGAAGCAAACGGCCTGGCGCCCCCTGACCCTCAAGACCTCCGGCTGAAAATGCGGGGCCAACAAGATAGGCACCCCGCCAGATCTGCGGTGAGGTAACTCATGTAGAACCGCCCTTGCCAATCGAGGAGCCAGGTGGCTTCGTCTCCTGGGGTGGTATGGGTTTCTTGAAGGAAGCACATC
>NW_025120796.1:0-1051 GCF_004010195.1 Chiloscyllium plagiosum
CTGGTTGAACAAACTGCCCTTATTCAAAACTTTTGTTTTGAAAATGACACATCTACTTCAAAGTTACTTCAGTGCCTGTGACTGACGTCGTGCTGAAAGGCGCTGTAAAAATACAAGAACATCTTTGTTACTCGACCATTGCCGTATTGTTAATCTCTCTGCTCATTGTAATCGATCCTTCCCATCCACTCTATCTCTCATCAATGGGAGTTATCCCTGCAACTCCAGAAAACCCGTCTGAACAACTCGACATTTTCTCAGGTCTGCTCAATTGTTGACATGCAGGAAACTTGTGTTCGGAACGAGAAACGGATCTGACTCAAAACGTTAGCTCTGTTCCTCTATCCACAGATAATAACAAACACATGGTGTATAAGTAGGTTTTACTGAGTTTATTTGATACAAGTAGTGTTTTGCATTCAACATCTTCACTCCTCGTCGTTTGGTCAGTTGTCCTGGTCAGGGGCAGCAGTTCCTCCTGACCATCAACGCGCCCATCCACAACGCTTTCGCCCACATCATTATAAACATTCCCAAGAAATCTCCCATTCAACGTCTTTGCTCCAAACAAAACATTCCCAGAGTCGGGAATCTCTTCACAAAGTGAGATTTATTTATCTCTGGACATAGTGCAAAGCAGAGGGTTGTGAAGAGATTCTTGGAAAATTTTGCCAATTGGCAGGTGGGGAAACCGTCAAGAAGCAAATCAGAAATCCGCGTCTCGAGTGTTTTGAATCTTTATATATTCCTTGGAAGCGGATCCAGAGGCGAATGAACGATGAACTGTTCGACTGAGCAGAGACAGGTTAGAAATCTTTCCATGCTTGCGGAGGCCAGACTCTGATGCTCTCCGGACATGGACTAATCTGTGACATTGAAAAGATTCTCGTTCCTGCACGTCAGGACGTCAAATCTCATTTCAGCTCCGGGACAATGAGAAAACATGATCACAGACAAGACACTGAAAGGCTGGAAGAGACACGGTCCCGGTTGGAGGAGAACTGGTTCCTTGTGTCATGTTGTGTCTTTAGAGGGTGGGAGCAGATTATTC
>NW_025120797.1:0-1051 GCF_004010195.1 Chiloscyllium plagiosum
GCTGTCCTGTGTCAGTGTGATGATATATCATTGCTGGTTGCAGTCCTGTGTCAGTGTGAAGGTATATCATTGATAGGTGCTGTCTTGTCTCAGTGTGACTGTATAGCATTGATAGGTGCTGTCCTGTGTCAGTGTGATGGTATATCATTGATAGGTGCTGTCCTGTGTCAGTGTGAAGGCATATCATTGATAGGTGCAGTCCTGTGTCAGTGTGAAGGAATATCATTGATAGGTGCTGTCTTGTCTCAGTGTGACGGTATAGCATTGATAGGTGCTGTCCTGTGTCAGTGAGAAGGTCTATCATTGATAGGTGCTGTCCTGTCTCAGTGTGATGCTATATCATTGATAGGTGCTGTCCTGTGTCAGTGTGATGGTATATCATTGATAGGTGCTGTCCTGTGTCAGTGTGAAGGCATATCATTGATAGGTGCTGTCCTGTCTCAGTGTGATGGTATAGCATTGATAGTTGCTGTCCTGTGTCAGTGTGATGGAATATAATTGATAGGTGCTGTCCTGTGTCAGTGTGATGGTATATCATTGATAGGTGCTGTCCTGTCTCAGTGTGATGGTATGTTATTGACAGGTGCTGTCCTGTGTCAGTGTGATGGTATATCATTGATAGGTGCTGTCCAGTGTCAGTGTGAAGGTATATCATTCATAGGTGCTGTCATGTCTCAGTGTGACGGTGTGTCATTGAAAGCTGCTGTCCTTTGCCAGTGTGAAGGTATTTCATTGATAGGGGCTGTCCTGTGTCAGTGTGAAAGTCTATCATTGATAGGTGCTGTCCTGTGTCAGTGTGAAGGTATTTCATTGATAGGTACTGTCCTGTGTCAGTCAGATGATATTTCATTGATAGGTGCTGTCCTGTCTCAGTATGATGGTATATCTTTGATAGGTGCTGTCCTGTGTCAGTGTGATGGTGTGTCATTGAAAGGTGCTGTCCTTTGCCAGTGTGAAGGTCTTTCATTGATAGGGGCTGTCCTGTGTCAGTGTGAAAGTCTATCATTGATAGGTGCATTCCTGTGTCAGTGTGAAGGTATTTCATTGATAG
>NW_025120798.1:0-1051 GCF_004010195.1 Chiloscyllium plagiosum
GACCTGGAACAGTAACCTGGGACACACCGATTATGTCACTGACCTAGAACAGTAACCTGGGACACACTGAGTATGTCGCTGACCTGGAACAGTAACCTGGGACACACCGAGTACATCACTGACCTCGAACAGTAACCTGGGACACACCGAGTATGTCACTGTCCTAGAACAATAACCTGGGACACACCGGGTATATCACTGACCTGGAACAGTAACCTGGGACACAACGGGTATGTCACTGTCCTAGAACAGTAACCTGGGACACACTGAGTATGTCGCTGACCTGGAACAGTAACCTGGAACACAACGAGTATATCACTGACCTGGAACAGTAACCTGGGACACACCGAGTATGTCACTGTCCTAGAACAGTAACCTGGGACACACTGAGTATGTCACTGACCTGGAACAGTAACCTGGGACACACCGGATATATCACTGCCCTGGAATAGTAACCTGGGACACACCGGGTATATCATTGACGTGGAACAATAACCTGGGACACACCTGGTATATCACTGACCTGGAACAGTAACCTGGCACACACCGATTATATCACTGACCTGAAACGGTAACCTGGGACACACCGGGTATGTCACTGACCTAGAACAGGAGCCTGGGACACACCGGGTATGTCACTGACCTGGAACAGTAACATGGGACACAGCGAGTATATCACTGACCTGGAACAGGAACCTGGGACACACCGAGTATGTCACTGACCTGCAACAGGTACCTGGGACAAACCGAGTATATCACTGATCTTCAACAGTAACCTGGGACACACAGAGTATGTCACTGACCTGCAACAGTAACCTGGGACACACCGAGTGTATCACTGAACTGGAACAGTAACCTGGGACACACCGAGTTTATCACTGACCTGGAACAGTAACGTGGGACACAACGAGTATATCACTGACCTTCAACAGTAACCTGGGACACACCGGGTTTGTCACTGACCTGCAACAGTAACCAGGGACACACCGAGTGTATCACTGACCTGTACCAGTGACCGGGGATACACCGAGTATATCACTGACCTGGAACA
>NW_025120799.1:0-1051 GCF_004010195.1 Chiloscyllium plagiosum
GCAGAACTGTATCAATATTCAAACAGTTGGTGCAACCCTGAGGAGCTAATAGGCCCATTTCTAACCGTTGTTCCTCAAGATATGTTGACTATTCTTGACTTAATATCATTGTAAACTGACATGAAAAAAATGCAGACATGTTCCCCAGAAATGCTGACAGTAACATACCTTTATTCAGCCAAGATCAGCAACATGAATTAAGAAAGTTTTAAAAAAACGGTGACACTGTTCCCTCACATTCTGCTGTGAAAGATCCTCCTGTCACCCCAGATCCACAGACAGTGTTCCTTGTTACAAGTTCAAAGAAATGTAAGGAAGTTCTCCCACCATATTGTTCAATTTTAGTTGGCTTCTCACACCATTAAAAATAAATGTTCATGTCATTGCTGATTTATGGGAGAATTCCGTGTACACAGTATCTGCTGAAATACCTGCAGTACCATCCTGAATCTGGTTCGCAGGTTCATCTGTTGCTCACAAACGCAACCAGACATCAGGGAATAGTGAACATCGCCCACCCCCACCCCTCCACCCTTCCCCTCTGTACTTTGCACTTTCTGAAATCCGTGTTGTCAATAATCAGTTAAAAGAAAGTTTTAAAAAAACTTTCTTTTAACTGATTATTGACAACACGGATTTCACAAAGTGCGAAGTACAGAGGGGAAGGGTGGAGGGGTGGGGGTGGGCGATGTTCACTATTCCCTGATGTCTGGTTGCCTTTGTGAGCAACAGATGAACCTGCGAACCAGATTCACGATGGTACTGCAGGTATTTCAGCAGATACTGTGTACACGGAATTCTCCCATAAATCAGCAATGACATGAACATTTATTTTTAATGGTGTGTGAAGCCAACTAAAATTGAACAATATGGTGGGAGAACTTCCTTACATTTCTTTGAACTTGTAACCAGGAACACTGTCTGTGGATCTGGGGTGAGAGGAGGATCTTTCACAGCAGAATGTGAGGGAACAGAGTCACCGTTTGAAATCCAGTTAGACTGTAACATTTGTCACTGGAGGGTGAGAGTTCCGGGGGGGGGGACCTCATAC
>NW_025120800.1:0-1051 GCF_004010195.1 Chiloscyllium plagiosum
GGGACCCTGTATAGACACGCACACTTAGATAGACGAAACAGGCACGCTCACAGCTGGGGACCCTGTATAGACAGGCACACTTAGATAGAATGAACAGGCACAGTCACAGCTGGGAACCCTGCATAGACACTCACACTTAGATAGAAGAAACAGGCGCAGTCACAGCTGGGGACCCTGTATAGACACTCACACTTAGATAGAAGAAACAGGCACGCTCACAGCTGGGAACCCTGGATAGACACTCACACTTACATAGAAGAAACAGGCGCGCTCACAGCTGGGGACCCTGTATAGTCACGCACACTTAGATAGAAGAAACAGGCGCAGTCACAGCTGGGGACCCTGTATAGACACGCACACTTAGATAGAAGAAACAGACACGCTCACAGCTGGGGACCCTGTATAGACACTCACACTTAGATAGAAGAAACAGGTGCAGTCACAGCTGGGGACCCTGTTTCGACACACACACTTAGATAGAAGAAACAGGCGCGCTCACAGCTGGGGACCCTGTATAGACACGCACAGTTAGATAGAAGAAACAGGCGCAGTCACAGCTGGGGACCCTGTATAGACACGCACACTTAGATAGAAGAAACAGGCACGCTCACAGCTGGGGACCCTGTATAGACACTCACACTTAGATAGAAGAAACAGGGGCAGTCACAGCTGGGGACCCTGTATAGACACGCACACTTAGATAGAAGAAACAGGCACACTCACAGCTGGGAACCCAGTATAGACACTCACACTTAGATAGAAGAAACAGGCGCAGTCACAGCTGGGGACCCTGTATAGACACTCCCACTTAGATAGAAGGAACAGGCACGCTCACAGCTGGGGACCCTGTATAGACACGCACACTTAGATAGAAGAAACAGGCGCAGTCACAGCTGGGGACCCTGAATAGACACTCACACGTAGATAGAAGGAACAGGCGCAGTCACAGCTGGGGTCCCTGAATAGACAGACACACTTAGATAGAAGAAACAGGCGCAGTCATAGCTGGGGACCCTGAATAGACACTCACACTTGGATAGAAGGAACAGGC
>NW_025120801.1:0-1051 GCF_004010195.1 Chiloscyllium plagiosum
TGGTTCAAGTCTAGTGACTCTTCATCAGAGGGGCGGCACAGTCGTTCAGTAGTTAGTACTGCTACCTCACAGTGCCAGGGATCCGGGTTTGATTTCCAGCCTTAGGCAACTGTCTGTGGAGTTTGCACATTCTCCCCGTGTCTGCGTGGGTTTCCTCCGGGTGCTCCGGTTTCCTCCCACAGTCCAAAGATGTGCAGGTCAGGTGAATTGGCCACGCTCAATTGCCCATAGTGTTAGATGCATTAGTCAGAGGGAAATGGGTCTGGGTGGGTTACTCTTCGGAGAATTGGTGTGGACTTGTTGGGCTGAAGGGCCTGCTTCCACACTGTAGGGAGTCTAATCTAATCTAATCAAGCTCTGTATCATCAAAACATTAGCTTGCCCTCTCTCCCTGGATGCTGCCTGACCCGCTGTGATCCCCAGCATTTGTTGTTTTCAGTACAGATTCCAGCATCTGCAGTAAACTGTTCCTACAGGTGGATCATAGGTGCCTGAAGGAGTGCTACACTGTCGGGAGTGCTCAGTCCTGGATTAGATGTCTGAGGAAGAGCCATGCTCATCTTTTTCTCTCTCTGCAACTGGATCCTGAGTTTCTCCAATGTCCTGTGAGTTTGTTTCAGATTTCCAGCATTGGCAGTGGTTTTGCTTTTATGCCAGATCAAGTTGCTGTCCCCCTTTTCAGGGTAAGAGAGAGGCGTTTATATTCTGGAGATTATCACCAGAACATATCCCCATCGTCTCCTGCCAGTTATATTTATCCCTTAGCAAACATAGAACAACGTAGAACATAGAACATAGAAAAGTACAGCACAGAACAGGCCCTTTGGCCCACGATGTTGTGCCGAGATTTAATCCTAATGTAAAATATTGTAACTTAACCTATGCACTCTTCAACTCACTGCTGTCCATGTGCATGTCCAGCAGTCGCTTGAATGCCCCCAATGACTCTGCTTCCACCACCACAGCTGGCAACGCATTCATGCATTGGACTCTCTGCATAAAGAACCTACATCTGACGTCTCCTTTATACCTTCCTCCTGATATCTTCAAA
>NW_025120802.1:0-1051 GCF_004010195.1 Chiloscyllium plagiosum
TTCATGAACTGAACGTGTGCAGTTTGTTAGACAATGCGTGAAACTTGTGCTATTGAATGAAGGAGTAGCTGTATTCATTCAATTGAGAAATGCAGTTTGCTCATGAAATAAATATGTGCAATTTGTTTGATGGAATCAATGCGTTAAGCTTGGAGCATTGAATGAATGAGAGTACCTCTACTCATTGAAATATGACGTGCAGTCTGTTCATTGAATGTAGTAGGAGTCACGAAATAAGTGAGTTAGGTTTGTTCGATTGAAACAAGAAATTAGGTTTGAATCGTTGAATCAATGATTGGAGTTTGATTCAATGATTCATTTTGTTTCATTAAATGAAAAGGGTGAGCTTGACACATTGAATGAATGAGAGAAGCTCTACTCATTGAATCAAGACGGGCAGTTTGGTTCATGTAGTGAACGTGTGCAGTTTGTTAGGGACAATGCATGAAACTTGTGCAATTGAATGAATGAGAGTAGCTCTTCTCAAAGACTTGACAAGTGCAACCTCTTTCATTGAATGAACGTATGCAGTTTGGTTCACTAAATAAGGGAGATATGTTTGTTCCATTGAAACAAAGAATAAGGATTGATTCATTGAATCAATTATTGTAGTTTGTTTCATTGAATGAAAGCAATGAATGAGAAAAGCTCTACTCGTTGAATTAAGACGCGGTCTGCATCTTTGAATAAATGAGTGCAGTTTGCTCCATTGAATGAATGTGTTTTGCTCGTGGCTTTAAATGAATGGCCGGAGCTCTATTCTTTTAATAAAGGCATACAGTGCATTTCACTGAATGGGTGCAGTTTGATTCACGAAGTAAATGTGTTAAGTTTGTTTGATTGAATCCATTAATACTGTTTGATTCATTAACTCAATGTTAGGGACAATGCATGAAACTTGTGCAATTGAATGAATTTTGTTTCAAATGCCGTTGGTTTCATTGGTTTCATTGAATGAAAGTGGTAAGCTCGAGACATTGAATAAACAAGAAAAGCTTTACTGATTGAATTTACACGTACAGTCTGTTTCATTTCATGAATACATGCGGTT
>NW_025120803.1:0-1051 GCF_004010195.1 Chiloscyllium plagiosum
TATTTGTTGAGGACCGACACTACCTCCTCCGACTCCAGGCACAAATTCCCTGCACTCTCCCTGATCAGCCCTACCCTCACTCTGGTCATCCTCTTGTTCCTCGCATAAGTGTGCAACACCTTGGGGTTTTCCTACATCCCACCTCCTTAAGCCTTTTCATGCCCCATCCTGGCTCTCATCAGTCCATTCTTCACCACATCCTGCCTACAACAGTTAAAGACTCACCAGCCTGAAGGGCATTTGAATGGTGATTGGGTAAACATATGGATGAAAATGGAATAGTGTCGGATCGATGGGCTTCAGATTGGTTCCACAAGTCAGCGCACCATCGAGGGCCGAAGGGCCTGTTCTGCACTCTAATGTCCCATCCTCTATTTTAGTGACCAGTTGATCCCTAAAAGGCTGAAGGGTGAGAACAAAGGAGAGACCCGCAGAGACTCAGAGATGGAGAGCAAAAGGAAGGCTGTGATTCTGCTCTTCACCATCTCTGGGAGCTTCACCCTCCCGTGGTTCATCAATGTTGTAGATTTCTGAGATTATGTCATTCGAGGCATCAATCCTGATGATTACCCACCGTTTCTGTTAGTGTTCAGTGTTGTTGGTTACATGCTGCAGAGGTTACGTTGTTGTACAAACAAATTTATTTATGCAGCAACGCTGTCTACGTTCAGAGGGAAGATCAGTAACACAGTAAAACCTCTGACTACACAAATTCATTACCTTCTGAATAAATAAAACTCTTCATTGAAGCCAAAGGGATGGTCCCATTGTTCCCAAACTGTGGAATGATATTTTTCATTGACCTGTGGGATATGGGCAGCATTGGGCCAGGGTTTTTTGCCCGTCCCTAGTTGCGCCTTGAGAAGGTGATGGTGAGCTGTCTTCTCGAACTCACTGCACTCCATGTGATGTAGGTAGACCCACAATGTACCCCTTAGGGAGGGAGTTCCAGGACTTTGACCCATTGTCACTGAAGGTACGGCGATATGTTTCCAAGTCAGGATTGTGAGTGGTTTAGAGGGGAACTTGTAGGGGGTGGTGTTCCCATGTA
>NW_025120804.1:0-1051 GCF_004010195.1 Chiloscyllium plagiosum
GGATTGAATCTCAGTCAGTTTCAGGGATTGATTATCAATCAGTGACTGGGATTGAATCTCTGTCAGTGACAGGGATTGAATCACCATAAGTGACAGGGATTGAACTCAGTTCAGTGACAGGGATTGAATCTCAGTCACTGACAGGAATTGAATCTCAGGAAGTGACAGGGGTTTGAATCTCAGTCAGAGACAGGAATTGAACCTCAGTAAGTGACCGGAATTGAATCTCAGTCAGAGACAAGGATTGAATCTCAGTCAGTGACAGGGATTGATTCTCATTCAGTGACAGGGATTGAATCTCATTCAGTGACAGGGTTTGAATCTCAGTCAGAGACAGGAATTGAACCTCAGTAAGTGACCGGAATTGAACCTCAGTCAGAGACACCTCAGTCAGTGACAGAGATTGAATTGCAGTCAGTGACAGGGATTGAATCTCAGTCAGTGACAGGGATTGAATCTCAGTTTGTGACAGGGGTTGAATCTCACTCAGTGACAGGGATTGAATCTCATTCAGTGACTGGAATTGAATCACAGTCAGTGACAAGGATTGAATCTCAGTCAGTGACATGGATTTAATCTCACTCAGTGACAGGGATTGAATCTCAGTCAGTGACTGGGTTTGAGTCTCAGTCAGAGACAGGAATTGAACCTCAGTAAGTGACCGGAATTGAACCTCAGTCAGAGACAGGGATTGAATCTCAGTCAGTGACAGGGATTGAATCTCAGTCAGTGACAGGGATTGAATCTCATTCAGTGACAGGGATTAATCTCAGTCAGTGACTGGGTTTGAGTCTCAGTCAGAGACAGGAATTGAACCTCAGTAAGTGACCGGAATTGAACCTCAGTCAGAGACAAGGATTGAATCTCAGTCAGTGACAGGGATTGAATCTCAGTCAGTGACAGGGATTGAATCTCAGTCAGTGATAGGGATATAATCTCATTCAGTGACAGGGATTGAATCTCAATCAGTGACAGGGTTTGAATCTCAGTCAGAGACAGGAATTGAACCTCAGTAAGTGACCGGAATTGAACCTCAGTCAGAGACAGGAAT
>NW_025120805.1:0-1051 GCF_004010195.1 Chiloscyllium plagiosum
TTGCCCGTAGTGTTAGGTAAGGGGTAAACGTAGTGGTATGGGTGGATTTCGCTTCGGCGGGTCGGTGTGGACTTGTTGGGCCGAAGGGCCTGTTTCCACACTGTACTGTAATCTAATCTAAAAAAAAAACTCTCCATGGTGGTACAGTAGACAGAGAAGAAGGTTATCTGAGGTTATAGAAATTTTAAACAGACATTGATCATTCGGGTATATGATTAAATGGATGGTAAAGAGAAATTACCTTGGATAAATGTAAGGTACTGCAGTTTGAGTTATAAAGGGATGTAGCACTTGTACATTTACAAGTCCTGCTTTGAATAGTCCTGCGCAATAGAAACGTGAATAGGTCATGAAATGGACTATGGAAGTCGTGTCACATATTGTCAGCTTCGTTAAAATGCTGTTAGAACGCTTCCATGCGTTGCTCAGTTTTTAGTGTTGAAGTTGGGACGTTATCCTGAGGTTGTACAGGATGTTGGCAAGGCATCTGCTGTAGCATTGTGTCTATGTTCTGGTTTCCAAGTCAGACAAAGAAGAATATTAAGCTGGACAGAGTTAAGAAGAGATTTACCAGTATGTTGCTAGGAATGAAGGAATTGACCTGTCGGCTGGATAGGCTGGGACTTCATTCAAAGGAGCATAGGAAGTTAACGTTTACTGTATAAATGTTTTTAAAATCCTGAGGAGTACAGATTAGCTCAACTGCAACGGTGCTTTCCTTCTTTAGGGTATTTCAGGACTAGTGGGCGTATTTTAAGTTGTGAGGACAAAGGTCATAAAAAGACATGAGGTTCACTTTGCTTTACTTTACACGGTATGTTTTCTGTGCAAAGTTCTAGAGGAAGGAGGAAAATGGATAAAGTTACAACATTTAAAAGACACTTAGATTTGTGCAGGAATAGGACATGTTAACAGAGACATGGGCCCAGTACACGTGGTTGGTACTATGTTTGTTTCAGTGAAGGATAGCATGGACTGTTTGGAACAGCGGTCTATTTCAATGATGTCTGGGTCAATTACTCGATTTATTTGAAATTTACAGAGTGCTGAG
>NW_025120806.1:0-1051 GCF_004010195.1 Chiloscyllium plagiosum
TGTGTCCATGAGCAGCAAGACCCAGACTCCATTAAGACTTGTGCTGTTAACGTGTCTGTAACATTCATGTAACAGCACTGCCTGACACTGCACATTGCCACAGTGAAATAGAGTTCATTCAGCAACTCACGCTGTTTTCACAGGAATATGAGGAAGCCATTCTGCCCATTGACATTATTGGAGAAGAACAGGGACAGCCTGTTCAGTGCCTCCAACCTATTACTCAGGAAGAGAAGGAGTCTAGTGTGATGGACCACACAAGAGCCCCTCGACAATATTTGAAGGCGGTAGCGTAGATTCTAATGTTTTCTTATTTTAAAGGGAATGTAAAGGGTCTGTTCCAGATGCAATGTGAATGGTCAAACTCCTCGCTGTGAAGCTAAACACTATACATTTAAACATGAAAGATAAAATGAAAGCAAAGAAAGAGGAAATTAGAATAACTTAATTCTATTGGACAAGTTAACAGAATAATTGATCGTGGAGCTATTACTAATGAACTGGCCCGATACACGAAAATCCCATAAACACAACCCTTGGCAAAACTGAGTATGCAGTCACAGATTGCCACAAACTCAAAGATCCTAATCTGCGAGAGCTGGCCACATCCATTCAGGCTGCACTAAAATAAACCCAAGGCCTCCCTCGCTGTTTACTCAGTGGTCTTAACTAACCAGCTTGTTAATGATCATTCGATCTCTCTCTTCAAAGAAACCAGGACAAAATAATTCTTAAAGCTGCAGCATCATCACACTTGTCAGTACATCGACCTATTAAACAGGAGCCAGGGGAAACCAGTCAGGCCCTTGGCCCTGTCCAATTGAACAAGGAAGAAGTCATTCAGTCCCTTGAGTCAATTGCACAGAAACAGAACTTGGCCATTCAGCCCCTTGAGTTACTTACACATGAACAAGAGGAGGCCATTCAGCCCGTTGAGCTACTTATACAGGAACAGTAGGAGGCCATTCCCACCTCAATGCACTTACACAGGGGCAGAATGAGTTAATTGATACTGATGCTGATGAATGGCTTATGCCCAAAACGTCGATTG
>NW_025120807.1:0-1051 GCF_004010195.1 Chiloscyllium plagiosum
AATGAAATGCTGTTCGGCGGCTAAAACTGTTCTGCTTTTTCTGTCCTTGGCAAGTAGTAGCCAGAATTTACATTCCATTCTACTTCATAATCTGCAGCCAAATGCTTTCTCTGTAATGCCTTTGTTATCCATTATAGTTCTCGTTGCGCATTTTGCCTGAGTTTCTGCAAGGTTGTGAGCTATTTAGTACTTATGTTCACCTTTTGTTCGTCCTGTAACCACGTCTCCCTGGTGTCTAAATCTCTTTTATCTCTGTGTCACAAATCCATCTGCCTTATTGCAGAGGCCTTGTCCATGCGAAAAAAAAGACATAATTTACTCTTTCCCACAATGTCCTGTCACAAACCTATTCGCTGATGTACAGGTTTAGTTAAATTCTGTCCCTTTCGGTTCCTTTCTGCTTGTCTTCAGCCAAATTCCCATGCTGTTCCTCTGCTTCACCTTTTCTCTTTGGATTTGGAAAGCTCCTTTCACCTGAACCCTGTCCCTGCGCCCTCTCTGTCAGTTTAAAGCCCTGTCCACAAACCTACCGACATGATTTGCCAGGACACTCTTCCCAGCACGGTTCCAGTGGGTCCATTCTAATGGATTTTTTTTTTAAATCAGCTATGGGATGTGGGTGTCTCTGGCTGATCAGCCTTTCTTGTCCAGCCCTAGCTGCCAGTGAGCTGAGTAACTTGCTCAGCCATTTCGGAGGGTAATTGAGAGGCAAACACTTTGCTGTGGTTCTGTAGTGCAGACCATGTTAGGATGGGCAGATGTCTATCTCGGAAGGACAAGTGTTTGGGTTTTTTGTAAATCAGCAATGGTCTCATACTTACATGTGGATTGTTAATTACTATTTTTAAAATTATTGATTTCAAATTCTACCATTTCTGTGGTGGGATTCAAACCTTTCTCCCCTGTACATTAGCTGAGATTTTCGATTCGTGCTCTAGCAGTTATACCACTCGACCATCATTTCACCTGCTCAATGGTTGCCCATCCCTGAACCACTGACACCAGTGCATCATGAAACTAAACCCGTTCTTCCGACACAATTGTTTGATCT
>NW_025120808.1:0-1051 GCF_004010195.1 Chiloscyllium plagiosum
CCCTTCTATCTTGTGCTGAATCCCAGCCTTTGAGCCAGCCTGGCACGGGGCCATGTGTCAGCATACGAAAGGATGTTCTTATCCAGCTGTTTCTAAACAAACAACGACAATTGCTTGTTCGCTCCTGCTCAGTATGCAAGTTTACACTTTTATCCCAAGATCGTTTGTGTACTCTCCGCATCTTCTGACATGTCATATATTCCTTCTGTAAAGTTTTGATTCTCCAAGCCTTGACTTTGCATACTCATTCAAGATTAGAGTGGTGCTGAAAATGCCCAGCATCCGAGGAGTTAGAAAATCGACATTCCAGGTGGGAGCCCTTCATCAGTAATGAGGCTGCAAGCTTCAGGAGTGGAGAGGTAAATGGGATAGTGTGGGGCTGGGAGGGATGTAAATGTGAGTGCAATGGGTGGATAGAGGAAGGGGGAAAGTGATAGGTCGGAGAGGAGGGTGTAGCAGACATGTGGGAAGGAATATGGACAGGTGGGACAGGTCATGAGGATGGGTGCTGAGTTGGAAGTTTGGAATTGGCGTAAGTTGGATGGAGGGGGAGTGAGCAAACTGGTGAATTCCACATTGATGCCATGGGATTGAAGGGTTCCGAGGTGGAAGATAGTCGGGTGGTGAGGGAGTGGCTGTGTCGTAGGCCCAGGGCCTGCATGCCCTCGGCAGAGTGGGAGGGGTAATTTGAAATGTTCGGTCACAGTGGGGTTGATTGATTTGTGCGGGTGTCACGGAATTGTTCCCGAAAGCACTCTGCGAGAAGGCAGCCAGACACCCCATTGTGAAGGAGACAGCATTGGGAGCAAAGGATGCGATAAATGACATTTGTGGACGTGCAAGTGGTACTTTGATAGATGTGTAAGTCTCCTTTGTGTCCTCGGATGGAAGTGAGTGTGAGCTGTTGGAGCAGATTTTGCAATTCCTGTTACTTCTTCAGCTGACCATCTTCCCAAGCATTTTATGTCAATTGATAAACTATTTCTGCTATTTATGTTGTTTTCTCCCAAGCTTCGCCGCAACATGTCCACTTAGAATTTTTACAACTCCT
>NW_025120809.1:0-1051 GCF_004010195.1 Chiloscyllium plagiosum
CATTGAACAGCCTGCAATATTACTCTCTCATTGAGCAGCCTGCAATATTACCCTCACATTGAGCAGCCTGCAATATTACTTTCGCATTGAGCAGTTGCAATATTATCATCACATTAAGCAGCCTGCAATATTACTCTCACATTCAGCATTCTGCAATATTACCCTCACACTAAGCAGCCTGTAATATTAATCTCACATTGAGCAGCCTGCAGTATTACTCTCACATTGAGCAGTTTGTAATATTAGGGTCACTTTGAGCAGCCTGGAATATTACTCTCACATTGAGCAGCCTGTAATATTACCCTCACATGGGGCAGCCTGCAATATTACCCTCACATTGAGTAACCTGTAATATTACTTTCACATTGAGCAGCCTGCATTGTTACTCTTGTATTGAGCAGCCTGCAATGTTACCCTCACATCGAGCAGCCTGTAATATTACTCTCACATTGAGCAGTTGCAATATTATCGTCACATCAGCATTCTGCAATATTACCCTCAGATTGAGCAGCCTGCAATATTACTATCACATTCAGCAGCCTGCAATATTACCCTCACACTAAGCAGCCTGTAATATTAATCTCACATTGAGCAGCCTGCAGTATTACTCTCACACTGAGCAGCCTGTAATACTAATCTCACATTGAACAGCCTGTAATATTATTCTCACATTGAGCAGCCTGCAATATTACTCTCACATTGAGCAGCCTGTAATATTACCCTCACATTGAGCAGCCTGCAATATTACCCTCACATTGAGCAGCCTGTAATATTACTCTCGTATAAAGCAACCTGCAATATGCAATATTACTCTCACATTGAGCAGCCTGTAATACTAATCTCACATTGAGCAGCCTGCAATATTACTCTTACATTGAGCAGCCTGCAATATTACAGTCACATTGAGCAACCTGTAATATTACTCTCGTATTGAGCAACCTGCAATATGCAATATTACTCTCACATTGAGCAGTCTGTAATATTACACTCACATTGATCAGTCTGCAATATTACCCTCACATTAAGCAGTTTGTAATATTACTCTCACATT
>NW_025120810.1:0-1051 GCF_004010195.1 Chiloscyllium plagiosum
TAAAAGCGCTGACAGCAACGAGCAACAGTTAGTCGAAAGCTGAACAATAAAAGCAAAACCGAAACAGGAATTAGATATGCACAAAAGATACATTTATCGCAAGCAATTGTATTGTCAGTGAGTGAAGCAAATGAAAAAAAGGACTTGAGGCAAGGGTTACCATCTACTGCAGGCCAGAGGGGGAAATGCAAACACTGGCTCATCTCCATTCTTCTATACTGATTTCTTTGATCCATTTATCTGGACAAAAGGGAGAAAAAAAAAGTTTCTATTATAAAGAATAAATAATATCCTGTAAAAATTGCCTTCTGATTATTTTCAACAATAATTTACATTATTTCCATTCAAATCACTGATCTCATTTATTTCTTTCCTCAAAACAGCTGATGCATTGGTTGGGGAATCTAACACAACCAGAGCGACTTCTGGACTCCCTCTCTGCACCTTTTGGATTACACCTCACCTTCTCCTATTTAAGATGCTCCTTAAAATCCATGTCTTTGTATATGATTAAAAAAATCACTTTGGTAGATCACGCTATCTAAGTTATCAGGATAAAGATCTTTTTAAGTGTGTTTAGGCATTGTGTTGTGTGTTGAAGTCTACAGTATTATTAGTATTGTGATTTGGAGATGCCGGTGTTGGACTGGGGGGTACAAAGTTAAAAATCACACAACACCAGGTTATAGTCCAACAGGTTTAATTGGAAGCACACTAGCTTTCAGAGCGACGCTCCTTCATCAGGTGATAGTTACCTGGATCATCAGGTGATCAGGACTATCACCTGATGAAGGAGCGTCGCTCCGAAAGCTGGTGTGCTTCCAATTAGGTATTGTGGGGAGTGTAGCTGTATGAGAAGTCGGTGACCTGGGTTGACCCCTGGCAATCGCAAATTGAGGATTTTACATTGGGTTTTTCTATTGATCACAGGCAAAAGGAATTTGATCAGTTTTAAAATACATATGGTTTTCATTCCAAAACTGTAAAATGCAAAGCAGCAGTAGACAAAGGCAGTCTAGATTAAACTATTTATCTACTGTTTGTCTCACAA
>NW_025120811.1:0-1051 GCF_004010195.1 Chiloscyllium plagiosum
ACCTGAATAGAATCGCCATCGTATGCAACCAGGTCATTCGGCCCAACCAGTCCATTCCAAACCTCTGAAGAGCATCTGACCCAGACGCACCCCTCTACCTATACATTAAATACTGCATTTCTCGTGGTGAACTTACTTAAACCACACATTCCTGAATACTACAGTCAATTTATGATGGCCAATCTTCTGATGGTGCAAGTTTGGACACACACACACACACACTCAGCAATGGAGCGACACGCAAACAGAGTGAGGGAGGGACACACACACACGCACACGCACACACAGCGAGGGGGACACGCACTCCCACAGTGAGGGAGGGACACGCACACACGAAGCGAGGGAGGGACATGCACACAGCGAGGGAGGGACACACACACACACAGCAAAGGGGGGGACATGCATCCGCACACACACACACATATACAGATATACAGAGCAAGGGAAGGACACGCACACACAGTGAGGGGAGTACATGCACACACACAGCGAGGGAGGGACACACGCTCACACACAGCAAGGGAGGGACACACACACACAGCAATGAAGGGACACTCACACAGACAGTGAGGGAGGGACACATAACGAAGGAGGGACAAGCACACACACCGCAAGGGGGAGGGCATGTGCACACAAATTGAGAGGGGGCACACACACACAAAGCGAGAGAGGGACGCGCAAAGACACACACAGAGAGGGGAATACAGACAGACAGACGGCAAGGGAGGGGCACACACACACTGCAAGGGACGGGGACACACACACACACACACACAGCGAGGGAGGAACGCGCACATACACACAGCGAGGGACGGGGACACACACACGTAAAGCGAAGGAGGGACACGCGCACATACACACACACACACATAAACACAGAGCAAGGGACAGACGCACACACAGCGAGGGAGTGACAAACACACATACTTATGGTGAGGAGAATACACGCAGACACACTGCAAGGGAGGGATACGCACATACACTGCAAGGGAGGGATACGCACACATCGTGAAGGAGAGACAAACACACACATGTCGAGGGGGAGGGCATG
>NW_025120812.1:0-1051 GCF_004010195.1 Chiloscyllium plagiosum
AGCAGTAACTCTTGCCCAGTGGTATACACCTATGCCTTGATATCACTAATGTAAACATAATAGAATTGTGATCGCTATCACCAAAGTGCTCACCTGCTTCCAAGTCTAACACCTCTCAAGAGAAGAGTAAGGGAACTCGGGAATCAGTATTCCCTCTGGTACCCAACGATTATCCGTATTGTATTTAATGTATCCATGAACTCGTCTGACTCTGCAGAGAAAGCGAAACCTTTGTGGAAATTTTAAATTCCCCTATCGATTTTTTTAGTTTTTTGGATTTTTTATATGTTTAGTTTTGGAAGGTTTTGAGAGCTTGTCAGTTGTAATAGTTTTAGATTGTGTAGTTTTTAAGCTCTATGAGACTTTGTTTATTAATGATCAGTAATTCGAGTTTTTTTAGTTTTTTGGATTTTTTATATGTTTAGTTTTGGAAAGTTTAGAGAGCTTGTCAGTTGTAATAGTTTTAGATTGTGTAGTTTTTAAGCTCGATGAGACTTTGTTTATTAATGATCAGTAATTCTAGTTCTTCCTCTCTCGAGTTCAAATGTTGCTACAGTCGGTTCTGGAAAATGATATGCTTAAATGGTGCACCTGGAACATTAAGGGGAGCCATTTTCCAGTCAGGAGGAAAAACGTACTTTCTCGTCTTAAAAAAGAGAGGGTGGATTTTGTCCTAATGCAGAAGATGCACCTCGATGACTAGGAACATTTGACGTTATAGCAGGGCGGGTTTGAACGGGTTTTTATTTTCGTCCTTTAATACAAGGAGTGGGGGAGAAGAAGAACTTTCCATTTAAATTACTGGATTGTATTTGATACTCACGGAAGGATCATAAATCCCGCAAGCCTTGAACTATGGTAAATAATCCAATATTTTGAATAGTAATTGCGACCCCTCACCCCCACCCCGGTGCACCCTCTGAAAATCCTGGTAGATACATTTTCCAAATTCAGTTATCTTGCATCATGGCACATTATTGTGGAAGGAGATTTCAACTGTCTTATGGAACCACGGTGAACAGAATGTCCGAAGGTCCCTCAATACCCTCAT
>NW_025120813.1:0-1051 GCF_004010195.1 Chiloscyllium plagiosum
AGAACAAGGAAGAATACATATCGAATAAAAGTGCAGATGGCAATAAATTGGACTTGTATTCCCTTTCATCACGACAGCTAGAATTTGAGGGGATATACAGAGTAAGGTTTACTGACCAGGTCAGAAAGCAGTTACCTCCACATATCTTGACACACAAGCCTATCTTTCTTTCTGTCCATTTTTTGTTTTGAAGCGCCGATCCTTTCCGGAGGAGATGAAGATGATTACTGCTTCCCCGCAGGATCACAGTGGGGCCAGAGACCCGATCGAGCTGCTCGGAACAGTTTGTGTTTGCCAGAATCACTGAAACTGAGATTGATGACACGTAGACACGGTGTAACAGCTGCCAACACGTGGAGGGTTTTGGGACGGATTAGGACCCACTCTGGGTAAAAGACTGGATCCTAAGACTGCGGATTAAGTGTTCAGGTAGAGGACTGGAGAATGGAGTTAAGAACGATATTAGCCAAGATCGAATGGCGGAGCAGACTAGATATTCTGAAAACGCTAACCGTCCTCCTATGTCTTCCAATCTCTGGCCATCTGGTATCGAAGGAAATAGAAACAGAGTTATTTGTCCAGTTGTAAGTCCTGGGCAATTTGAGAGATAGAACAAGCATGATACAATTTTAGAGACTGGGAAAATGTTTGGAGAGGAAGCAATAAAAGTGAAGCTGAATATAAAGTTTGAAGTCAGGACATATTCAATAAGAAGGAAGTTTGTAGAAAGACAGAGGGACATGAAGATGGAAATGAAGTGTCACCAGTCCCGAAATCTCATTCGGTTTTCATTTTCAAGATGCGACCGGACCTGCTGAGATTTTCCAGCAATTTCATTTGCTGATTCTGAAACAGAAGATGGGAGTGATCCTGGACCAATCAGCTCTCACATGTTCTGAGAATATTTGACTTACCCGTTCGATCAGATCACGTCTGTCCCACACTGAAACCTCAGAATCCTTCCCCGCCCCCAGCCTCTTTACTGGCGCTAAACTGTTCATTACATAAACTTAAATGCGCACACAACAAGAACAATTGCAAAATGTACAGG
>NW_025120814.1:0-1051 GCF_004010195.1 Chiloscyllium plagiosum
AAAGTCTTTAGAAGGGATGGTGCAACTATGGGTTTGTACTTGGGTTTTCAAACAGAGTTGCATTCTGCAGTGAATTGTGTTTCAATTTGATGGATTGGTATGGGTAAAGCAGATGGGGATGAAATGAAATGGGCAGCTCCAGCTGAATTTAACAAACCAAATATAATTTCAAACTGAAACTGTTTGTAGTCCTTGATCAGCCATTAATACATGCAATGCCACTAGCTTGTAATCATAACCTCAGATATTTCTCTGGACAGATAACTAACCTTCATCAGTCTCAATACTCTTTACAAGTTATTAAGGAAATCTCAAACACTTTATATGTCTCTAGTTGCACCCACTGTCCTTGCCTATTCATTGTGGCATGCTTGACTCATTGTAAACAAGACTTACAGCAAATGAAAGAGTTCCTGGATAAAAATAAATGCCTTATTGGCTTATTGTCACATTTCCTATTTCAAAACTGTCTTAGTCATCCTTTTTTATTATCACAAGTTAGCGGAAAGGAATTACATCCCACATCCATCAGCTCATAAGGCATTGAATCGTTGTCGGCTAAATTAGACCTCTCCAAATAAAAGTCTGCCATTAGGTGTGTCAGGGCGGACCGAGAACTGGAAGGGGCATGGGGTGGACAGAGAACCAGAAGGTGGGTAGGGGCGGGCTGCCTTAGAGTGGTTGGAAGGTGGGAGGGGTGGGGACTTGCTGGGTCTGTATTGTCTGCACTTTTGTATGTAACTGGGATTTGAGGTTTGTCCTCATGTCCCTCTAAACTGAACAGTAGGGTTTGGGGCCTGGCTTTGCTGCTCCTCTCCCTTGTAAAATTGCTGTCTTTTGTATGCAGCTGTAAATGTAACTGTTTGTTAACTTTTTGTAATTTGTTTAATAAAATATATATAACCAGGAGATTCAGAGGTCTCCTCAGTTTAGGGGACTGACTCTGTGCTGGCTGGTGTTATAGTCAGTATGTTTAAAAAAAACAGGACTGTAGGGACGGGCTGCCCTAGAGGTGGTCGAAAGGTGTGCCAGGATAGCCCACTGGCCGGAT
>NW_025120815.1:0-1051 GCF_004010195.1 Chiloscyllium plagiosum
GTCCTGTACAGCTGCAACATGACCTTCCAACTCATGTACTCAATACTCTGACCAATAAAGGAAAGCATTACCAGACGCCTTCTTCACTATCCTATCTACCTGTGATTCCACTTTCAAGGAGCTATGAACCTGCACTCCAAGGTCTTTGTTCAGCAACACTCCCTAGGACCTTACCATTAAGTGTATAAGTCCTGCTAAGATTTGCTTTCCCAAAATACAGCACCTCGCATTTATCTGAATTAAACTCCATCTGCCACTTCTCAGCCCATTGGCCCATCTGGTCCAGATCCTGTTGTAATCTGAGGTAACCCTCTTCGCTGTCCACTACACCTCCAATTTTGGTGTCATCTGCAAACTTTTAAACATATATCTCTAATGCTCGCATTCAAATCATTTTTGTAAATGACAAAAAGTAGAGAGCCCAGCACTGATCCTTGTGGCATTCCACTGGTCACAGGCCTCCAGTCTGAAAAACAACCCTCCACCACCACCCTCTGTCTTCTACTTTTGAGCCAGTTCTGTATCCAAATGGCTAGTTCTCCCTGTATTCCATGAGATCTAACCTTGCTAATCGGTCTCCCATGGGGAACCTTGTCGAACGCCTTACTGAAGTCCATATAGATCACATCTACTGCTCTGCCCTCATCAATCCTCTTTGTTACTTCTTCAAAAAACTCAATCATGTTTGTGAGACTTGATTTCCCACGCACAAAGCCATGTTGACTATCCCGAATCAGTCCTTGCCTTTCCAAATACATGTACATCCTGTCCCTCAGGATTCCCTCCAACAACTTGCCCACCACTGAGGTCAGGCGGTCTATCGTTCCCTATCTTGTCTTTACCGCACTTCTTAAATAGTGGCACCACGTTTGCCAACTGCCAGTCTTCTGGCACCTCACCTGTGACTATCGATGATACCAATATTTCAGCAAGAGGCCCAGCAATCACTTCTCTAGCTTCCCACAGAGTTCTTGGGTACACCTGATCAGGTCCTGGGGATTTATCCACTTTTAACCATTTTCAGCACTTCCTCCTCTGTAATCTGGACATT
>NW_025120816.1:0-1051 GCF_004010195.1 Chiloscyllium plagiosum
CAGTCACAAAGTAATAATGCAGTTCTGTAAAACGCTGGTTAGACCACATTTGAAATATTGTGTTCAGCTCAGGTCCCCCCATTGTATGAAGAATGTGCAATTTTTGGAGAGGGTGCAGAGGAGATTTACCATGGTGCTAATGTGCTAGAGAGCATGCCTTACGAAGGCTTACGTTAGTGATGGGCAAGATATTAGAGATGATTCTGAGACACAGGATTTATACTTACTTGGAAAAACACAGTGGAGTAATAGAATCATGGCTTTGTAATGGGTAGACCATGCCTGACAAACCTTATTGAATTATTGACAAAACATTTTTATGAAGGGAGAGTACCATGGGGAAGCTGGGATTTTTGTTAGTGGAGTGAAGACGGATGGGAGGGGACTTGACATAGAAAGTCCAAGATGATGAAAGGCATAGAGTATATGTCCTGGTACTTTTTTTTCCCAGGGCCAAAATGACTATCACGACGGGTATAATTTTCAAGTGATCCATGAAAGTAAAGGGATGATGTCAGAGGTAGCTTCTTTACACACGTAGCGCTGCAAGGGTAGCAGTCTCAGATACTTTAGGGACACTTAAGCATGTTTTGGATAGAACTTGCCTGATAGTAAAGTGAAGGGTATTTAGTTTAGTTCACTCATAGTGTAGGACAAAAGGTCGACACAACAACAAGGGCCGAAGGGCGTATTCTATGCTATCTTGTGATATATTCCATAGGTCGAAAGGAAGTTCATGAGATTGAACCCAGGAATGAAAGGCTGAATATATGAGAAAAAGCCTGTGGACTTGTGCTCGATGGATTTTCGTAAGGTGAAGCAGCTTATGATTGAAACGTAAAGAATACTAAACGGCCTAACCAAATTACAAATTGGTAAGATGGTGCCATTAGCAGGAGAATAGGACCCGAGGGACCAGACTTAGAGTTAAGCGAAGACCCTTTCGAACTGAGATGGGAACAAACATCGGAGCCAGAGAGTGGTGAATCTGTGTAATTAATTATCGCAGAAGGCCAAGGACAACAGGTCATTCAATATTTTTGAAACAGAA
>NW_025120817.1:0-1051 GCF_004010195.1 Chiloscyllium plagiosum
TTCCGAGGTGGAAGATGAGGCATTCTTCCTCCAGGCGTCTGGTGGAGAGGGAGCGGTGGTGAAGGAGGCCCAGGACCTCCATGTCCTCGGCAGAGTGGGAGGGGGAGTTGAACTGTTGGGGCAGTGGGGTTGGTTGGTGCGGGTATCCTGGAGATGTTCCCTATCAGGCAGCCCCAGGAACATTACGTGTGAAATGTTGTTGCTGCTGTTTTGCTGTTAGCCATCAGGTGTCAGTAGAGCTTTATTTAATGGATCACCCATTCCCACCCTCACAAGGTCACAGCGGGTCAGACAGCATCCATGGAGAGGGAGCAAGCTAACGTTTCGAGTCGAGATGACTCTTCGTCAGAGTTGACGTGAAGTGTGGAGGGGGCAGCATTAATGCAATAGTTTGAGCAGGGGGTCAGGGTTCAAGGCTGCTGATAGTGCAGATTAAGTGATTGGAACGGGAGGATGGCAGAACAATGGTGTGTCTAACTGCCAGGCTGGGAACAGACTGTCCGACTGGGGTGGGGGTGGGGACAGAGGACATGGTGACAGAGAATGTAACGAGTTAAAGCTAAAAGAAAGGGAAGGAATGGGAGTGGGGTCACAGTGGAAGGGTGTTTACCTCAAGGTGAAGTCCAGCAGGCTGTAAAGTTGTGATGGTGTTCCTCCAGTTTGTGCTGGGATTTGCTGGAACACTGTAGCATGCCTGAGACAGACACGTGGGTGTGTGAGCAGGACGCTTTGTGTTAAAATGACCGGCTACAAGAAGGACAGGGTCATGCTTGCACACAGACCGGAGGTGTTCCCCAAAGCAGTTACCCAGACTGTGTTTGGTCTCTCCAATGTAGAGGAGGCCACATTGGGTGCAGTGAATAAATATACCAGATTGGAGGAGGTACAGGGAAAAGCCTGTTTCGGCCCCTGGGTGGTGAGCAGGGAGGAGGGGAGGGGGCAGGTGTTACACCTTCTGCAGTTACATGGGAAGGTGCTGTGGGAAGGGGAGGGGGTGTTGGTGGTTAGGAATGGACCTGGTGTCCTGGAGAGAATGGTCCCTGTGCAATGC
>NW_025120818.1:0-1051 GCF_004010195.1 Chiloscyllium plagiosum
TATAGGTAGATCAGGAATAAAAGAATGACTTGAGTAAGATTAGGGCCAATCAAATATAGTATTGGAAAGTTGTGTGTTGAATCTGAGAACATAGGGGAAATGCTTACTGAATACCTTTCATCAGTATTCACATTGGAAAAGGACAATGATAGTAAGAATACGGAGATACAGGCTGCAAGATTAGATGGGATTGAGATTGACAAAGACGAGGTTTTAGCAATTTTGGAAGATCGAAAAATAAATATGACCACGGGGATGGATGGGATTTATCCTCAGATTCTCTGGGAAGCCAGGGAGGAGATTGCAGAGACTTTGGCTTTGATCGTTATGTCATCATTGTTGACAGGAGTAGTGCCAGAAGACTGGAGGATAGCAAATATTGTTCCCTTGTTTAAGAAGGGGAGTCAGGACAACCCTGGTAATTATAGGCCAGTGAGCCTTACTTCTGTTGTGGATAAGGTGTTGGAAAAGGTTATAAGAGATAGGATTTATAATCATCTCAAGAGGAATAAGTTGATTAGGGATAGTCAACACTTTTTTGTGAAGCATAGGTCATGCCTCACTAACCTTATTGAGTTCTTCGAGAAGGTGACAAAACAGGTGGATGAAAGTAAAGCGGTTGATGTGGTGTATTTAGACTTCAGTAAGACATTTGATAAGGTTCCACACAGTAGACTATTGCACAAAATAAGCAGTTTTGTGATTGAAGATGATTTAGCAGTTTGAATCAGAAATTGGCTAGCTGAAACAAGACAGATAGCGATGGTTGGTGGGAAATGTTTATCCTGGAGCTCAATTACCAGTGGTGTGCCGCAAGGATCACTTTGGGGCCACTGCTCTTTGTTATTTTTATAAATGATCTGGAGGTGTATGCAGAAGGATGAGTTAGTAAATTTGCAGATGACACAAAGGTAGGCAAAGTTGTGGATAGTGCCAAAGGATGTTGTAGGTTACAGAGGGACATAGATAAGATGCAGAGCTGGGCTGAGAAGAGGCAAATGGAATTTACTATGGAAAAGTGTGAGGTAGTTCACTTCAGAAGAAGTAACAG
>NW_025120820.1:0-811 GCF_004010195.1 Chiloscyllium plagiosum
AAACTGCAAGAGTTCCAACTACCTATCCGGGAAGGAAAGCCGAGTGCCATGGCACATTTCACAAAATTCCCATGTGTGGCTTCTTCCCAAGTTTGATCCTCAGGCCTTGTAATTGCATCCATCCCATTCCTTGCTCCTCATCTCACCAGCCATCACCACCACTCATCGTCACCTGAATGCAACATCACCCCCATCCCCCAAAGGCACTCCCAAACTATTCCATTTCTCACACTCATGGGTCTCTTCCTTCTCCCCTCACAGTAGAAGAGAACACGGACGACTAGGGAAAAGCCGAGGACTGAAGATGCTCATTCGGTCATTCCCACTGCAGAGGAGACAGCTCTGACATGTTGGCAGCTTAAGCTGCTTTAACCTTCTGTCTATTCACCTGACGAAGGAGCAGTGCTCCGAAAGCTGGGGATTCCAAATAAACCTGTTGGACTATAACCTGGTGGTGTGCACCATCTGACTTTGTTTACAAACTGACACATCACGCCTGGTTAGAAACAGCTGCCTCCCCCTCACCTCTCCTCTCCTCTCATTCAGTAGGAACAGGGCTGACTGGTGGACACCAGTCAACTGCCAACAGAGAGAACACAGATACCTATCCGAACACGTGTAGCTTATAGGATGATAAATATTAAACACAGACTATCACCTTGGGAACCCCAACCCCTGCAAGTTTCCCTCCGAGCCCCTCCCCACCCCGACTTGGAAATATATCGGCCGTTCCTTCAGTGGGGCTAGGTCCCAATCCTGGAATTCCCTCCCTAAGGGACATTGTGGGTCTACCCACAGCACATGGACTGCA
>NW_025120820.1:923-1051 GCF_004010195.1 Chiloscyllium plagiosum
TCAAGGGGGGCAACTAGGGACAGGGGCAGTAAATGCAGCTTAACCCCACCTTCTCAAGGGGGCAACTAGGGACAGGGGCAGTAAATGCAGCTCAGCCCCACCTTCTCAAGGGGGGCAACTAGGGACAG
>NW_025120821.1:0-1051 GCF_004010195.1 Chiloscyllium plagiosum
GCATTATAGGAAGGATGTGGAAGCTTTGGACAGGGTTCAGAGGAGATTTACTAGGATGTTTCCTGGTATGAGAGGGAAGGTCTTATGAGGAAAGGCTGAGGGACTTGAGGCTGTTTTCGTTAGAGAGAAGAAGATTGAGAGGTGACTTATCTGAGACATACAAGATAAAGAGAGGGTTAGATAGGATGGATAGCGAGAGCCCTTTTCCTCAGATGGCGATGGCTAGCACAAGGGGACATAGCTTTAAATTGAAGGGTGACAGATATAGGACAGATGTCAGAGGTAGTTTCTTTACTCAGAGTAGTAGGGGCACGGAACGCACTGCCTGCAATAGTTATAGATTCGCCAACTTTAAGGGCATTTAAATGGTCATTGGATAGACATATGTATGAAAATGGAATAGTGTAGGATAGGTAAGCTTCAAATTGGTTCCAGAGGTCGGCACAACATATTGGGCCGAAGGGCCTGTACTGCGTTGTAATGTTCTCTGTTCTAAAAAACATCATTACAGCCATTTACTTTGGAAATTATGTATGCTGCAGGACAATGGAACGTAATTGCAGATGCTTTATCATGATTGTCATGAAGGAAGAGTAAGGAGTTCGGTGGTGGAAGAAATGGATTGAAATGTACTGTAGTATTGAATGCTAGCTTGTTTAAAGTCAATGCAATGCATATGTACTGTAATGCATATGCATTGCAACTTACTAACAGCATAACACTAAAGGTTTGCAAAACTGAACTTATTGATGTTTGTATTGGGTGGTGGGGGGGTGGGGGAAGAGGTGGTGATGGCATTATGGTTTTAAGAGGTGTATTTTATCCTGGATTTTTTTATGAAGTGAGGTTGAGTGGTCTGTTCCAAGCCAATTAATTTGAACAGATTCAGAGATTTTTTAAAAAAGGTTGGAATAAAAGTAGTGTAAAGGGGTGGTGTCAGGCTCCCACAGAGCCATGGTTTTTGTTTCTCTTTCAGTAGTTTTTGTGATCTTGAAGCTGGATGTGGAAGTTGCTATTGCTGTTTCTGTTACAGGTAGAAGTTGGAGTTCTC
>NW_025120822.1:0-1051 GCF_004010195.1 Chiloscyllium plagiosum
TCCAACTTCCTCGATCCCTGATTTTGCTGTTTTGTTTTGTATTGTTAGAGACAAAAAAAAACTACAGATGCTGGAATCCAAAGTAGACAGGCAGGAGGCTGGAATAACACAGCAAGCCAGGCAGCATCAGGAGGTACAGCAGTTGACGGTTGGGTATAACCCTTCTTCAGGATTGCCCTGAAGGAGGGTTACACCCAAAACCTCAACTTCTCCACCTCCTGATGCTGCCTGGCTTGCTGTGTTTTACCAGCCTCCTGTCTGTCTTCTCAGTATTGTTGCCAGGGTACACCACCAAATTTGTAATGCACTTGTTCAGTTTTAAGATCCTGTATCTCCTTTGAAATTATTATTTTATTTATCCTAAAAACAACCATCTAACAATATTTCTTAAACTCACTGTGAAACTTGAAAGGGTTCAGAAAGATTAACAAGGATGTTGCCAGGGTTCGAGGGTTTGAGCTATTGGGAGAAGCTGCATAGGCTGGGGCTGTTTCCCCTGGAGTGTCAGAGGCTGAGGGGTGACCTTACTGAGGTTTATAAAATCATGAGGGGCATGGATAGGGTAAATAACCAAGTTAATTTTCCCAGAGTGGGGGAGTCCAAAACTAGACGGCATTGGTTTAAGGTGAGAGGAGAAAGATTTAAAAGGGACCTAAGGGGCAAATTTTCACACAGAGGGTGGTGCGTATGACAAACGAGCTGCCAGAGGAAGTGGTGAAGGTTGGTATAATTACAGCATTTTAAAGACATCCATATGGGTGTATGAATGGTAAGGGTTTAGAGAGATTTGGGCCAAATGCTGGCAAATGGGACTAGATTGGGTTAGGATATCTGGTCGGCATGGACAGGTTGGACCGAAGGGTCTGTTTCCGTGCTGTATATCTCTATGACTCTATGACTGTATTTGCTCTCAGTCTGTGCTCTCACTTCATCAACTTCCATTATCATTCTTTGTTTGACAGGAACAATTTTGCTTTGGGTTGTCAAACTTAAGGAAAGCATTTTGTTTTTGTTTCTATTCCTCAGACATGTTTGCCCATTTCTTCTTCTC
>NW_025120823.1:0-1051 GCF_004010195.1 Chiloscyllium plagiosum
GAAATATTCTCTCCATATCTGTTGTGTCAGGTCTCCTCTTGCTGAGGTAAAGTGGAAATAACTCCTCAGAGGCCGGTACCCCATCACCAAGTCACCCTTTATTTACACATGGAGAGTCCTTGACACTGATCCAGCTCCCTCAGAGCCAGCTCTCAGAGTGGACAGCATGTCTGACACTTCTGTTCTTTTTTCTTTTTTTCTTTTTTGAATATTAACCCCCACACTCCCGCCTAACTGCGGTAGTGCTTATTTTTTCCCCAGCACCCATGTTGTGTGTGTGCAGGTGTAAGACACAGTGTGAGACACAAGGTACACAAATCTTTATTCAATTTCCATCACCAGGAAGAAAGCAAACACCCGAGTGGCCAGTGACAAGCAGTGCCCTTCACATCGAAGGGCAATGCTGTGTGATCAAACAGTGAAGGGGAGGGCAGGGATTAAATCAAAATAGAGTTGGAGGGGGAAATAATGCACTCCACTCCACGTGGCGCCCACCTCTCACTGAACAACTCCAGGGTGTTAGCGGAGACCGCATGCTCCTTCTCCAAAGACACCCGGGCTCTAACGTAACCGCGGAAGAGGGGCAGGCAGTCGGCCCTAACGACCCCCTCCACGGCCCGCTGCCTGGATCTGTTGATGGCCAGTTTGGCCAGGCCCAGGAGCAGACCCACGAGGAGGTCTTCAGACCTGCCCTCCCTCCTCCGTACCGGGTGCCCAAGATCAGGAGCGTGGGACTGAAGTGCAACCAAAAGCAGAGGAGGTTAAGAAAATCAAAAAGAGAGTGCAAAGGCCCACACCCAATATACACGTGGTCCACGGACTCCACAGCGCCACAGAACAAGCAGTTGGGCTGGGAGTGCATGAATCACCGCAATCTGCGGTTGCAGGGGACCGCTGCGTGCAGCACCGTCCACCCCAGATCCCCGAAAGGGGGAGGACTCCTGCGTAGAGAGCCCTCCACTGGGGATCCCCACCGCCCGGTGGCAAATGGGCACGCCAAGGCGTATCCGGATGGTGAATGAGGGAGAAGAGGTGGACGGTGTGCAGCAGC
>NW_025120824.1:0-1051 GCF_004010195.1 Chiloscyllium plagiosum
TGACTTGGAAATATGTCACTGATCATTCACTGTTACTGGATCAGATTCCTGGAATTCCCTCCCTAAGGACGTTGTTTGTCATCCAACAGCACATGGACTGCAGTAAGAACACACCTCACCACCACATTCTCAAGGGGCAATTAGGGATGGCTAATAAATGGTGACCCAGCCAGCAACAACCGTATTTCACAAGTGAATGAAGAAAATCAATTCATGGTCTGGAAATAATAGGACCCTTCTGACAGCTTCGCTGAGGAGTTCCATTTATTCACAACGCAGGGAAATTGTGTGACACTAACTGTCATACTGATCTTCACTCTGATCCCAGACAATGTTGCTGTGTAAATAAATGTGTTTATGCAACAACTTAGGAGCTGCAGCATGTAACCAGCTTTCCGAAAGTGATACAGAAAAGGTGAGAAGTCGATGGTATTGATTCCTTGAATGGCATTATATAAGAAATCTACAACAGTAATTAACCACAGGAAGATGAAGCTGCCAGTGATGGTGAAGAGCAAAACCACAGCCTTCCTTCTGCTCTCCATCTCTGGATCTCTGTGATTCTTTCCTTTGCTCTCACCCTTCAGCCTCTTCCGGACTCAACTGGTCACTAAAATGTGTCTGACTGTCAGAGCATTGTGCAACAGAATCAAAGCGAATGGCAGTAAAAGGGTCAAAACTGGATCAAACCAATCTAATGCTACCCACCAAGTCTCAGTATGGGAGCCTGATTTTGTTTTACAGTCAAATGGAACATTGTTGATTCTTCTCCGAGGCTCCTATTGAAAAGAGAAGAGGATGTTTTTCAAATAAAGCAGGGTGCAGGTTGTTGTTCGAACCACACTCGCAGTTTTCTCAGTGCAATATTTTGTTTTCAGTGTCTGACAACAAATGGCCACAAATCGGCCAATGGAGAAAGTGATGGTGAAGCACACAGAGCAGTCCATAGCAGCAAGTATCAGGATTGCAGTGACATTACACACAGGAAATACAGTGGGTAATAAGAAAAGCGAAATATCCACAGTATAGCATCAGTAACAATGACCATCAG
>NW_025120825.1:0-1051 GCF_004010195.1 Chiloscyllium plagiosum
CCCAGGACAAGGACAGCATGGGGTTAGATACAGGGTAAAGCTCCTTCTACACTGTCACCCATCAAACACTCCCAGGACAGGGACAGCACGGGTTTAGATACAGAGGAAAGCTCCCTCTACACTGTCCCCCCATCAAACACTCCCAGGACAGGGACAGCACGGGGTTAGATACAGAGTAAAGCTCCCTCTACACTGTCCCCCCCACCAAACACTCCCAGGGACAGGGATAGCACAGGGTTAGATACAGAGTAAAGCTCCCTCTACACTGTCCCCAACGTAAAGGGGTTCCCACACAAACGGCCTCTCACTGAGATTTCTGTCCGGTGATACAATGCTGCCACCTGCTGTCCTCTAAGTTAAACAGCAGGTAAATGCCTGGAATTCTGCTGCTATGTTCATCCATTCCAGGAATCCCACATCAGGAGGAGACAGGGAGGGGGTTACAGAGATAGGGAGTGGGTGTAGGGGCTGGAGGGGGTTACAGAGATAGGGAGGGGGTGTAGGGGCTGGAGGGGGTTACAGGGATCCCATTCCCTCCACCATTGACGCTCAGTAGCAGCAGCGTGCACCTTCCACAACCTGCACTGCAGAAATTTGGGTGTGTGTACCTCCCATTCCCCACCCAGCGGCCAGTCAGCCCTTGCCCTGAGTCAGGGTCCTACATCCCCCTCCCCCTCCCTGAGACAGACTCAGACAGACGGGCGAGTGGCCACAGCGGTGTTTATTGTACAGTGTGTGGTCAGACCGATGGCTCCGGGAGGTCACCTACAGCTCGTTCCTGCGGTCAATCTTCAGCAGCTCCACCTCGAAGATCAGCGTCGCTCCCCCTGGACAACGGAGACACGAGAGGAGAGCCTTTAGGGACGGCCCGCTCACGCGGCAATTCAACTGCGGCGTGCATCGCTGTCGTCTTATTGTACAGGTGATGGGGGTGTCCTTTGGCACCACCCTCACATAGTGACATCAGGCGAACAGAACGCGGGGCTCCAGTGACAGAGAGAGTGTCACTGCAACACGAGAGAGCTCAGACCGGCACCGCCATTCCAGAATG
>NW_025120826.1:0-1051 GCF_004010195.1 Chiloscyllium plagiosum
GGTGTTCTCTTTTTTTTCACAGGGACTGCTGTTTTCTATCACTGAGAGTGACTGCTGTTCTCTGTATAATACATAGGGACTGCTGTTTTCAGTATTATACAGAGGGACTGCTGTTCTCTCTATTACACATATGAACTGCTATTGTCTATAATGCACACAAGGGCTGCTGTTCTCCAAATTACATACAGGGATAGCTGTTCTGTATATTATACACAGACACTGTGTTCTCTGTATTATACAAAGGGACGGCTGTTCTCTTTTCTAAACACAGGGATACATGTTATTTATATTAGACACAGCATCTTCTGTTCTCTATATTGTACACAAGGACTGCTGTTCTTTATATTATGCACAGACAGTGAAGTTCTCTGAAACAGACAAGGGGACTGCTGTTCTCTATATTATTTATGGGGACTGCTATTCTCTGTATTATGCACAGGGACTGCTGTACTTTCTATATTGCACAGGCACTGCCATTCTCTAAAATAGACACAGGTACAGCTGTCCACTACATTTTACTCAGGGACTGCTGCTCTCTATATTGTACACAAGGATAGCTGTTGTCTGTATTATACACAGTGACGCATATTCTCTATATTGTACACAGGGGCTGCTGTTCCCTATATTATACACAGACACTGATATTCTATGTATTATACACAGGGACTGGTGTTCTCTTCATTAAACACAGTGATTCATGTTCTTTATATTAGACACAGCATCTTCTGTTCTCTAAATTATACTCAGGGACTGCTGTTCTCCATATTGTTCACAGAGACTGCTGTTGTCTAAGATAGACACAGGGACTGCTGCTCTCTATGTTACACAGAGATAGCTGTTCTCTATGTGGTACACAGTGACTCATGTTCTCTATATTGTACACAGGGACTGGTGTTCTCTACATAATACACAGGGACTGCTGTTCTCCACATTGCACACAAAGCTTGCTTTCCTCTATATTATATGCAGTGACTGCTGGTCTCCAGATTATACATATGAACTGTTGTTCTCAAAAGTGTACACAGGGACTGCCGTTCTTCATATTGTGCAC
>NW_025120827.1:0-1051 GCF_004010195.1 Chiloscyllium plagiosum
TGATAGTGGAATGTCTCTTCATCCAAGCAGATGTAGTATCGGCTGAAGTATTGCGTGAATGCAGTGGACTGCTTGCCTGCTGTTGGCAGGGAAAGGGTGTCGTTCGTCCAGCGAGGAGATTCTGTGGGTTTTCTAGCACTCATCCGCCTGGAGATTGCACCCGAGATAGAAATGGAGATGTCAAGACAGGGGAGGTTGATGTCTGGAATGGACCAAGTGTGACTCCTGCAATGTGCCTCATTGTTAACTTCCCTGGAGCGGTTGTAGTGTGTGATAAAATACTGACATAGTATACTATTAAATGCATGAACGATTAATAGAACACTTCCATTCTTGCTTCAATTATTCCAAACTACCTTATTCTGTCAAGCTGTCGTCACTTGAGTTTCATAACCGTTGCTCTCTTGAGAAACCCAACGTTATTTTCAAAGTTCGAAATCACACAACGCCAAGCTTTAGTTCAACAGATCCATTCTAATTATTAGATGACATTTTCCTCTTCATGTATAATTATCCATATCATGATTAGAATAACTTCTGCATTTTTCTTTATAGAGAACATTGACAAAATATAATTTCATTCTCGCCTTCAATTTTTCAATATTAACATACTAAAAGTTTTATGAAGTACTTTCTACAGTGATGAAAGTCACTGTACTGGATTGAAAAATATTTTTATTTAAGACTCTGTTTTTGACTCTGTCAGTTTATGTTGTGATGACTGTTATGTCCCTTGGCATCTGTTACTGCATGTCTGAGATCTTGTCTTTTCTGTCTGAGCTTGTGATCTTTCTCTGTCTTTTATCCTAAATCCATGCTTCAATATTCATGGCTCACAATTACGGGAAGAAGAAATGGAGAACTCTGGGGTAAGTGGTGTTTAGTCGGCACCAAGGATATTTTTTGTCATTTTTCATTTTCTATCTATAATGCTTTGTCATTTTTTTCAGATTAACCCTTTTGTGCTCTGGCATCATGTTGGATGATCCTTATCTACTCACATAAATCTGTTCTAACTTTGTTTAGGCTACTAAGAGACTTTAGAAATGGT
>NW_025120828.1:0-1051 GCF_004010195.1 Chiloscyllium plagiosum
ACCTGGCACATACACCCTGAAACATACCAACCTTATACACACCACACTAATACATACCAACCTGATACATATCAACATGATACACGCCAACGTGTTACACATCAACCTGATACACGCAAACCTGATAAACATCAACCTGATACACACCAACCGGACATACGCCAACTTGATACATACCAACCTGACACATAGCAACCTGACACACGCCAACCTAATACATAGCAACCTGATACATACCAACCTGATACATAGCAACCTGATACATACCAACCTGATAAACACCAACCTGACACACGCCATACTGATACATACCAACCTGATACATACCAACCTGATACATAGCAACCTGATACATACCAACCTGATACACACCAACCTGATACATACCAACCTGATATACACCAAGCTGATATACACCAACCTGATACATACCAACGTGATGTACACCAACCTGATACACACCAACCTGATACATACCAACCTGATACATAGCAACCTGATACACACCAACCTGATACACGCCAACCTGACACACGCCAACCTGACACATATCAACCTGATACACACCAACCTGACACTTACCAACCTGATACATACCAACCTGATACACACCAACCTGATACACACCAACCTGACACATACCAAACTGATACACACCAACCTGATACATACGAACCTGATACACACCAACCTCATACACACCAACCTGACACACGCCAACCTGATACATACCAACCTGATACATACCAACCTGATACACACCAACCTGACACACACCAACCTGATACATACCAACCTGATACACACCAACCTCATACACACCAACCTGACACACGCCAACCTGATACACGCAAACCTGATACACACCAACCTGATACACACCAACCTGATACACACCAACCTGATACACACCAACCTGACACACGCCAACCTGATACACGCAAACCTGATACATAGCAACCTGATACACACCAACCTGACACATACCAACCTGATACACACCAACCTGATACACACCAACCTGATACACACCAATCTGACACACGCCAAC
>NW_025120829.1:0-1051 GCF_004010195.1 Chiloscyllium plagiosum
GATTGACCCTCAGACAGTGACAGGGATTGAATTTCAGTCTGTGACAGGGATTGAGCCTCCGTCAGTGACAGTGATTGAATCTCAGTCAGTGACTGGGATTGAATCTCAGTTAGTGACACAAATTGCATCTCAATTAGTGGCTGGGATTGACCCTCAGACAATGACAGGGATTGATTCTCAGTCTGTGATAGGGATTGAGCCTCAGTGAGTGAAAGGGATTGAGCCTCCGTCAGTGACAGTGATTGGATCTCAGTCAGTGTCAGGGATTGAGCCTCAGTCACTGTCAGGGATTGAATCTCAGTCCGTGTCAGGGATTGAACCTCCGTCAGTGACAAAGATTGAACCTCCGTCAGTGACAAAGATTGAGTCTCAGTCAGTGACAGGGATTGAATCTCAGTCAGTGACTGGGATTGACCCTCAGACAGTGACAGGGATTGAATCTCAGTCTGTGATAGGGATTGGGCCTCAGTCAGTGACAGGGATTGAACCTCAGTGAGTGACAGGGATTGAATCTCAGTCAGTGACAGGGATTGAGTTTCAGTCTGTGACAGGGATAGAATCTTAGCCATTGACTGGGATTGACCCTCAGACAGTGAAAGGGAATGAATCTCAGTCAGTGACATGGATTGAGCATCTGTCATTGACACGGATTGAGCCTCAGTCAGTGACAGGGATTGAACCTCAGTCAGTGACAGGGATTGAACCTCCATCAGTGACAGGTATTGAATTTCAGTTAGTGACACAAAGTGCATCTCAGTTAGTGACTGGGACTGACCCTCAGACAGTGACAGGGATTGAATCTCAGTAAGTGACAAGGATTAAATCTTATTCAGTGACAGGGATTGAATCTTATTCAGTGACACAGATTGAATCTCAGTCAGTGACAGGGATTGAATCTCAGTCAGTGACACAGATTGAACCTCAGTCAGAGACAGTGATAAAGATCTGCCAACGACAGCGTTTGAACCTCCTTCAATGACAGGAATTGAGCCTCAGTCAGTGACAGGGATTTAATGTCAATCAATGACAGGTTTTGACCCTCAGACAGTGA
>NW_025120830.1:0-1051 GCF_004010195.1 Chiloscyllium plagiosum
GTATGCCTTCTTAACAACCATGTCAACCTGGGTAGTAACTTTCGAGGATCTGTGGACCTGGACATCGAGATCTCTCTGCTCATCTGCACTACCACGAATCTTACCATTAGCCCAATACTTTGCATTCCGGTTACTCAGACCGAAGTGAATCACCTCACACTTGTCCGCATTATCCATTATTTTCCACCTCTCAGACCAGTTCTGCAACTTATCTATGCCTCTTTGTAACCTACAACATTCTTCTTCACGATCCACAACTCCACCGAACTTAGTGTCGTCTGCAAATTTACGAACCCACCCTTCTACGCCCTCAACCAGATCGTTTATTAAAATAATGAACAGCAGTGGACCCAACACCGACCCTTGCAGTATAACACGAGTAACAGGACTCCAGGATGAACATTTCCAATCAACCACCACCCTCTGTCTTGTTTCAACAAGCCAATTACTTATCCAAACTGCTGTATCTCCCACAATCCTATTCATGCACATTTTGTACAATAGCCTTCTTTGGGAAACCTTATCGAACGCCTTGCTGAAATCCATATACAACACGTCAACCTGTTTACTCTGATCTACCTGTTTGGTCGCCTTCTCAAAGAACTCAGTAAGGTTTGTGAGGGACAACCTATCCTTCACAAAATCGTGCTGACTATCCCTAATCAAATTATTCTTTTCAAATGATTACAAATCCTATCTCTTATAACCTTTTCCAACATTTTACCAACTACTGAAGTACAGCTCACTGGTCTATCATTATCAGGGTTGTCTCTACTCCCCTTCCGGAACAGGGGAACCACATTTGCTATCCTCCAGTCTTCTGGCACTATTCCTGAAGACAATGACGATTTCAAGAGCAATGCCAGAGGCTCAGCAATCTCCTCGCTGTCTTCAAAGAGGTTCCGTTGAAACATCCCATCTGGCCCATGGGAGTTATCTATTTTCACACTCCGCAGGCTTTCTAATACCTCGTCCTTTGGAACTTCAATCCAAACTAGTCTAGTAACCTGTATCTCAGTATGCTCCTCGACAACAATGTCGTTTTCTAGAG
>NW_025120831.1:0-1051 GCF_004010195.1 Chiloscyllium plagiosum
ACAGACCTGTCCCTACCAGTATTGTACCCCAGTCTTATACAGTGAAAGACCTGTCCCCACCAGTACTGTAGCCCAGTGTTATATAGACACAGACCTGTCCCCACCAGCACTCTACCCCAGTGTTATACTGTGACAGACCCCTCCCCAACAGTGTTGTACCCCAGTGTTATACAGGGACAGACCTGTCCCCACCAGTATTGTACCCCAGTGTTACACAGGGACAGACGTGACCCAACAGTACTGGACCCCAGTGTTATACAGTGATAGACCTGTCCCAACCAGTACAGTACCCCAGTGTTATACAGACACAGCATTGTCCCCACCAGTACTTTACCCCAGTGTTATACTGTGATGGACCCGTCCCCACCAGTACTGTACCCCAGTGTTATACAGTGACAGACCTGTCCCCACCAGTCCTGTACCCTAGTGTTATACAGTGAGAGACCTGTCCCCACCAATACTGTACCCCAGTGTTGTACAGTGACAGACCTGTCCCCACCAGTACTGTACCACAGTGTTATACAGACACTGACCTGTCCCCACCAGTACTGTACCCCAGTGTTATATTGTGACAGACCTGTCCCCACCAGTACTGTACCCCAGTGTTATACAGTGACAGACCTGTCCCCACGAGTACTGTACCCCAGTGTTATCTCGACACAGACCTGTCCCCACCAGTACTGTACCCCAGTGTTATAGTGACAGAACCGTCCCCACCAGTACTGTATCTCAGTGTTATACAGACAGACCCGTCCCCGCCGGTACTGTACCCCAGTGTTATACAGACACACATCTGCCCCACCAGTACTGTACCCCAGTGTTATACTGTCACAGACCTGTCCCCACCAGTACTGTACCCCAGTGTTACACAGTGACAGACCTGTCCACACCAGTACTGTACCCCAGTGTTACACAGTGACAGACCTGTCCCCACCAGTACTGTACCCCAGTGTTATAGTGACAGACCCGTCCCCGCCGGTACTGTACCCCAGTGTTATACAGACACAGATCTGCCCCACCTGTACTGTACCCCAGTGTTATACTGTGACAG
>NW_025120832.1:0-1052 GCF_004010195.1 Chiloscyllium plagiosum
TGACCGGGACGGGCACTGGATCAGGATTGAGAATAGTGACCGGGACGGACACTGGATCAGGATTGGGAACAGTGACTGGGACTGGATCAGGATCAGGATCAGGATCAGGATCAGTGACTGGTACTGACACTGGATCAGGATCGAGAACTGTGACTGGGACTGACACTGGATCAGGATCGAGAACCGTGACTGGAACAGGCACTGCATCAGGATTGGGAACAATGACCGGCACTGATGTTGGAACAGGATCTGGAATAGTGACTGAGACTGGCACTGTATCAGGATTGGGAACTGTGACTGGGACTGACTGTATCAGGATCAGGAACCATGACTGGGACTGACACTGGATCAGGTTCGGGGACAGTGTCTGGGACTGGCACTGTATCAGGATCGGGAATAGTGACTGAGACGGACACAGGATCAGGATCAGGAACAGTGACCGGGACTAACAATGGATCAGGATTGGGAACAGTGACATGGACGGATACTGGATCAGGATTGGGAACAGTGACTGGGACTGACACTGGATCAGAATTTGGAACAGTGACCGGGACTGACACTGGATCAGGATTGGGAACAGTGACTGAGACTGACACTGGATCAGGATTGGGAGCAGTGACTTGGACTGACACTGGATCAGGATCGAGAACCGTGACTTGGACAGGCACTGCTTCGGGATAGGGAACAGTGACCGGGACTTATACTGGATCGGGATCGGGAACAGTGACCGGAACTGATATAGGATCAGGATCGATAACAGTGACTGGGACTGGCACTGTATCCGGATCGGGAATAGTGACTGGGAATGACAGTGGGATCAGGATCGGGAACAGTGATTGAGACTGAATCTGGATCAGGAACAGGAACAGTGACTGGGACTGACACTTGATCAGGATCGGGAACATTGACTGAGACGGGCCCTGGATCAGGATCGGGAACAGTGACTGGGACTGACACTGGTTCAGTATCAGAAATATTAACTGGAACTGGATCACGATCAGGAACAGGAACAATGCCTCGGTCTGGGATCGGATCAGGAACAGTGTATGGGA
>NW_025120833.1:0-1052 GCF_004010195.1 Chiloscyllium plagiosum
GTTATTATTTGTCCTTTCACTTCAAACCTACTTAATCCCTTTGAATTCCATTTTATTCCGAAATTCCTCGAGGATCTCTTGTTGTGGCATGACTCATTTACTCAGCTTCATAATGCAATGTTGGATCTGAAACAGGTACAACCCCAGTCAGTGACCAATGTTGTTGTTCCAACAAACACTGACAAAAACGTTCCACAAACTCCATCCAGACGACGTCTGCCGCCCTGTCCTTCTCAAATTTGCTGGTCACTTCATCAAAGAGCACTAACAAATTTGTGAGGCATGATCTCCCATCCACAAAGCCATGCTAACTGTTCCTAATCAAACCCTATCTTTTCAAATGCATGTACATCTTATCCCTCACAATCCTGTCAGGTAATTCACCCACCATAGACGTTAGGCTTATTCGTCAATAGTTCTGAGGATCTTTGTCCCCTGTAATTAGTAATTTTCTTTTTATATTCCACCCAGAAATTAGAGAAAACATTGATGTAATATCTGTGCCATTCCCCTGTTCTCCCATATCCCCAAGTTTGGGAGGGAGGCTGTTGATTGGGGTAGTTCTCTGGGTCTATAAACCCCAACCCTCCCCCCAGGCTATCTACAGGAGCGCGCCCCCAATCCAGCCGCTTCACGTCACCGCGGCCCGGGGGGAATCCCGCGCTCGCACATTCGAACTCCCCGCCGTTAGCCACCAACTGCCGCAAAATGCGTGTGAGCCCGTCAGAACTACAATTCCCATTCGGCCCCGCGGCCCGATCCTCCACGACACTAAGCTCACCAGTCCTTACTGCGCAGGCGCTGTCTACCAGAGTAGCATGGGTAAAGTAGTCCACGCAGAGTGCGCTGCGGGAACTGAGTTGCTGAGGGAGGTTGTGTGGAGAGAGAAACAGTTCATGTCAGGAGTCTGATCTAACTCTTATTCAGAACTGGAAGGAACTGCTGGAAAATGCTGGGGTTTGTGGTGTAGACCTGAGGGGAACAGATGGTGAGAGTGCCCAGAGCTAAAGAATATGTCATTTGGTTGTATCTTTGAGGCTGTTCCTTCCCAT
>NW_025120834.1:0-1052 GCF_004010195.1 Chiloscyllium plagiosum
AGCAATTGGAGGCTGCTACTCAGTGGCAGCAGGAGAGCACACAGCTAGTGGAGCTAGGTACGCCGCGGCAGGATGAAGCGGGCACAGACCTATTGGTACCTGTTACAATGTAGCAGCAGGTGGAGAGCGCACACCTTTCTGAGCCTGTTACTCAAGAGCAAACGGGCGAGAGTTCCCAACGTCTTTGGTGCATGGTAAGGTGGTTATGGTTTATGGCTGTGTTTGGTCTGCTTGTCGTGGTTTGTTCTTGAGGAATCTGCGCACTGTATTATTTGAGTATCCGTTCTTCTTGAGTATGTTGTATAGGTGGTTCTCTGTTTTCCGAAATTCGTCTCTACTGCAGTGTGTGGTGGCTCGTTGGAACAGTGTTCTGATGCAGCTTCGTTTGTGTGTGTTGGGATGGTTGATGGTGTAGTTAGGTATTTGGTCAGTGTTTATCGATTTTCTGTATACGCAGGTTTGTAGTTCTCCGTTGTCCTTTCTTTCGACTTTGATGTCCAGGAATGCGAGTTTATTTCAGAAATGACAGAAGTTTCAAAAATGACAGCCACAGTACTAAGAACCCTCGGAATCGTAGTAGCACACAAACTGACCAACACTCAAACAAAAAAAATAAACTTAAAAGTCCCAGTACAACCCATGGACAAAACCAACGTCATCTACAAAATTCCATGCAAGGACTGCCACAAACACTACGTAGGACAAACAAGAAGAAAGTTAGCCACCATGATACACGAACACCAGCTAGCCACAAAAAGACACGACCCTCTCTCCCTCTTAGCCCTACACACGGATGAATAAAACCACCATTTCGACTGGGACAACACATCTGTCCTGGGACAGGTTAAGCAAAGGCATGCCAGAGAATTCCTACAGGCCTGGCACTCCAACCACAAGAGAGAATTCCTACAGGCCTGGCACTCCAACCACAAGGCCATAAACAAACGCTTAGATATAGATGCCATCTCTCAACCCCTCAGAAAAGGAACAGGAAATGACGTCACTACAGGAACCCTATCCAGGATAAAGATATAAATAGAAAGCAGGAAACA
>NW_025120835.1:0-1052 GCF_004010195.1 Chiloscyllium plagiosum
AGCGTATCAGACTGTTGTTCTATGCGATAATCAATGTGTCAGACTGCGGGTCTGTCCGAAAATCAGTGTGTCAGACTGCGGGTCTGTCTGTTAAGCAGTGTGTCAGACTGCGGCTCTATCCAATAACCACTGTGCCAGACTGCGGGTCTATCCATTAACCAGTGTGTCAGACTGCGGGTCTATCCAATAACCAGTGTGTCAGACTGCAGGTCTGTCCGATAATCAGTGTGTTAGACTGTGGGTCTATCTGATAAGCAGTGTGTCAGACTGCGGGTCTATCTGATAAGCAGTGTGTCAGACTGCGGGTCGATCCAATAACCAGTGTGTCAGACTGCAGGTCTGTCCGACATCCAGTGTGTCAGACTGCGCGTCTATCGTATAATCAGTGTGTCAGACTGCAGGTCTGTCCGATATTCAGTGAGTCAGGCTGCGGGTTTATTCGATAACCAGTGTGTCAGACTGCAGGTCTATCCGATAATCAGTGTGTCAGACTGCGGGTCTGTCCGATATCCAGTGTGTCAGACTGCGGGTCTGTCCAATAACCAGTGTGTCAGTTAGCGGGTCTGTCCAATAATCAGTGTGTCAGATTGCGGGTCTGTCCAATTAATGGTGTGTCAGACGGCGGGTCTGTCCGATAATCAGTGTGTCAGACTGCGGGTCTGTCCTATAACCAGTGTGTCAGACTGCGGGTCTGTCCGATAATCAGTGTGTCAGACTGTGGGTCGATCCGATAATCATTGTGTCAGACTGGTAGTCTAGCCGATAAATAGTGTGTCAGACTGAGGGTGTATCCGATAATCAATGTGTCAGACTGCGGGTCTGTCCAATAACTAATGTGTCAGAGAGCGGGTCTGTCCGATAATCAGTGTATCAGACTGCGGGTCTATCCGATAATCAGTGTGTCAGACTGCGGGTCTGTCCGATAATCAGTGTGTCAGACTGCGGGTTTATCCGATAATCAGTGTGTCCGACTGCGGGTCTGTCCGATAACCAGTGTGTCAGAATCCGGGTCAGTCTGAAAATCAGTGTGTCAGAATGCGTGTCTGTCCGAT
>NW_025120836.1:0-1052 GCF_004010195.1 Chiloscyllium plagiosum
GTGTTTCCACAGTACATCCGATAGTGCTCCCTCTATAACTCAGATAGTGCTCCCTCAGTACCTCAGATAGGTCTCCCTCAATGCCTCAGATAGTGCTTCCTCAGTACATCAGACAGTGTTCCCTCAATAACTCAGATAGTACTCCCTTAAGACCTCAGAAAGTGCTTCATCAATATCTCAAAAAGTGCTCTCTCAGTACCTCAGATAGTGCTCCCACAATACCTCAGAAAGTGCTCCCTCAATACCTCAGTTAGTACTCCCTCAATACCTCAGATAGTGCTCCCTCATTACCTCAGTTAGGACTCCCTCAATACCACAGATCGTGCTCCCTCAGTACCTCAGAAAGTGCCCCCTCAGTACCTCAGATAGTGCTCCCTCAATACCTCAGATAGTGCTCACTCAATGCCTCAGATAGTGCTTCCTCAGTACCTCAGATACTGCTCTCTCAATACCTCTCAAAGTGCTCGTCAGTACTTCAGATAGTACTCCCTCAATACCTCAGATCGTGCTCCCTCAGTACCTCAGAAAGTGCTCCCTCAGTACCTCAGATCGTGCTCCCTCAGTAACTCAGATAGTGCTCCCTCAATGCCTCAGATAGTGATTCCTCAGTACCTCAGATACAGCTCTCTCAATCCCTCTGAAACTGCTCCCTCAGTTCCTCAGTACATAAGATAGTGCTCCCTCAATAACTCAGATAGTTCTCCCTCAATGCCTCAGTTAGGACTCCCTCAATACCTCAGATCATGCTCCCTCAGTACCGCAGAAAGTACTCCCTCAGTACCTCAGATAGTGCTCCCTCAATTACTCAGATAGTGCTACCTCAATGCCTCAGATAGTGCTTCCTCAGTACCTCAGATACTGCTCTCTCAATACCTCTGAAAGTGCTCCTTCAGTACTTCAGAAAGAGCTTCCTCAGTACATAAGATAGTGCTCCCTCAATAACTCAGATAGTTCTCTCTCAATGCCTCAGATAGTTCTCCCTCAGTACCTCAGATTGTACACTCTTAATACCTCGGATGGTGCTCCCTCAATACCTCAGATAGTGCTCCCGC
>NW_025120837.1:0-1052 GCF_004010195.1 Chiloscyllium plagiosum
GGCAATAGATGATGCAGGGTCAATGTGGTGATGGATGATGCAGGGTCAGTGTGGCGATGGATGATGCAGGGACAGTGGGGCGATGGACGATGTAGGGTCAGTGTGGCAATGGACGATGTAGGGTCGGTTTGGCAATGGATGATGTAGGGTCAGTGTGGCGATGGACGATGTAGGGTCAGTGTGGTGATGAATGATGTAGGGTCAGTGTGGCAATGGATGATGCAGGGTCAGTGTGGCGATGGACGATGTAGGGTCAGTGTGGCAATGGATGATGTAGGGTCAGTGTGGCTATGGATGATGCAGGGTCAGTGTGGCTATGGACGATATAGGGTCAGTGTGGCGATGGATGATGCAGGGTCAGTGTGGCGATGGACGATGTAGGGTCAGTGAGGCAATGGATGATGCAGGGTCAGTGTGGCAATGGATGATGTAGGGTCAGTGTGGCGATGGACGATGTAGGGTCAGTGAGGAGTTGGATGATGCAGGGTCAGTGTGGCGATGGACGATATAGGGTCAGTGTGGTGATGGATGATGTAGGGTCAGTGTGGTGATGGATGATGAAGGGTCCGTGTGGTGATGGATGATGTAGGGTCAGTGTGGCAATGGATGATGTAGGGTCAGTGTGGCGATGGACGATATAGTGTCAGTGTGGCGATGGATGATGTAGGGTCAGTGTGGTGATGGATGATGTAGGGTCAGTGTGGCGATGGACGATATAGGGTCAGTGTGGCAATGGATGATGCAGGGTCAGTGTGGCAATGGATGATGCAGGGTCAGTGTGGCGATGGATGATGTCGGGTCAGTGTGGCGATGGATGATGTAGGGTCAGTGTGGCAATGGATGATGCAGGGTCAGTGTGGCGATGGATGATGTCGGGTCAATGTGGCAATGGATGATGCAGGGTCAGTGAGGCAATGGATGATGCAGGGTCAGTGTGGCGATGGATGATGCAGGGTCAGTGTGGAGATGGATGATGCAGGGTGAGTGTGCCGATGGACGATGCAGGGTCAGTGTGATGCTGGACGATGCAGGGTCAGTGTGGTGATGGATGA
>NW_025120838.1:0-1052 GCF_004010195.1 Chiloscyllium plagiosum
GACACCAATCTCCCGCTGTCTGATGTAAACCAGCTCCACAGACACTGACACCAATCTCCTCCTGTCTGATATAAACCAGCCCCACAGGCACTAACGCCAATCTCCTCATGTCTGATAGAAACCAGGCCCACAGTCACTGACACCAATCTCCCCTGACTGATATAAACCAGCCCCACGGACACTGACACCAATCCCCTCCTGTCGGATATAAACCAGCCCCACAAGCACTGACACCAATCTCCCCTGTCTGATATAAACCAACCCCACAGGCACTGACACCAATCTCCCACTGTCTGATATAAACCGACCAACAGGCACTGACACCAATCTCCCACTGTCTGATATAAACCTACCCACAGGCACTGACACCAATCTCCCACTGTCTGATATAAGCCGATCCACAGGCACTGACACCAATCTCCCACTGTCTGATATAAACCGACCCACAGGCACTGACACCAATCTCCCACTGTCTGATATAAACCGATCCACAGGCACTGACACCAATCCCCCCTGTCTGATATAAACCAGCCCCACAGTCACTGACACCAATCTCCCCCTGTCTGATTTAAACCAGCCCCACAGACACAGACACCAATCTCCCCCCGTCTGATATAAACATGACGCACAGACAATGACAACAATCTCCCCTTGTCTGATATAAACTAAACCACAGTCACTGACACTCATCTCCCCCTGTCTGATATAAACCAGACCCACAGTCACTGGCACCAATCTCCACATGTCTGATGTAAACGAAGCCACTGTCATTGACACCAATCCACTAATGTCTGACATAAACCATCCCCACAGTCACTGACACCAATCTCCCCCTGTCTGATATAAACCAGACCCACAGTCACTGGCACCAATCTCCCCCTGTCTGATATAAACCAACCCACAGTCACTGACACCAATCTACCCCTGTCTGATATAAACCAGCCCCACACTCACTGACACCAATCCACTCCTGTCTGACATAAACCATCCCCACACTCACTGACACCATTCTCCCACTCTCTGATATAAAACAGAACCACAGTCGCTGACAC
>NW_025120839.1:0-1052 GCF_004010195.1 Chiloscyllium plagiosum
GTGCTAATGGATGGCCATGCCATCAGAGTGTCGTGCTGTGAGAAGGTTACGACTGAGGGATCACCGCGCTGTGAAAGGTTTAGAACTGAGGGAGCACGGCACTGTGAGGCGATTAGTACTGACGGATCACCGTGCTGTGAGGGGTTCAGTACTGAGGGAACGTCACGCTATGTGTCGGACAGTCAGTACTGAATGATTGCTGCATTGCCAGAGGGTCAGTACTGAGAGAGTGATGCATACTCAAAGGGTCATTCTAAGGGAGTGCTACACGGTCAGTTTGTCAGTTCTGAGGGAGTGTTGTTTCAGAGGGTCAGTACTGAGGGAGTTCTGCTCTATTGGAGGGTGAGTACTGAGTAAATTCCACGTTATTGGAGGGTCAGTACCGATGGAGTGATGCACTGTGAGAGCATCTGTATTAAGGAAGTGCCACATTGTCGGAGGGAATGCCACACTGTATGAGTATCAGTACTGAGGAAATGCTGCACTGTAGAAATGTCAGTCCAAAAAGAGAGCTGCAGAATCAGAGGGTCAGTACTGAGGGAATGCTGTTCTGTCAGAGGGTCACTACTGAGGGAATGCTGCACTGTCAGAGGGTCAGTACTGAGGGAGTGCTGCACTGCCAGGGGGTCTGTACGGAGGGAGTGCTGTACGTTTTTGAGGTACTGAGGAAGCACTATCTGAGGTATTGAGGGGGCACTATCTGAGTTATTGAGGGAGCACTATCTGAGCTACTGAGTGAGCACTTTCTGAGGTACTGAGGGAGCACTTTCTGAGGTATTGAGGCAATAATCACTGAGGTATTGAGGGAGAACTTTCTGGGTTTTGAGGAAGCAACATCTGAGGTATTGTGGGTGCACTTTCTGAGGTACTGAGGGAGCATGATCTGAGGTATTGAGGGAGCACTATCTGAGGTACTGAGGGACCACTATCTGAGGTATTGAGGGAGCACTTTCTGCGGTATTAAGGGAACACTATCTGAGGTACTGAGGGAGCACGTATTGAGATATTGAGGGAGCATTTTCTGAGGTACTGAGGGAGCGCTTTTTGACATA
>NW_025120840.1:0-1052 GCF_004010195.1 Chiloscyllium plagiosum
TGGTGTCTCTCAGACCCCTCTCTCTCTCAGGGATATATCTGTACACTGACTGGTGTCTCTCAGTCTCCTCTCTCTCTCTCAGGGTGATATCTGTACACTGACTGGTGTCTCTCAGACCCCTCTCTCTCTCTCAGGGAGATATCTGTACACTGACTGGTGTCTCTCAGTCCCATCTCTCTCACCCTCAGGGAGATATCTGTACACTGACTGGTATCTCTCAGTCTCCTCTCTATCTCTCTCTCAGGGAGATATCTGTACACTGACTAGTGTCTCTCAGTCCCCTCTCTCTCTCAGGGAGATATCTGTACACTGACTGCTGTCTCTCAGTCCCCTCTCCCTGCACCTCTCTCTAACTAAATACATGACATTGAGCAGTTCCCCTGTATCTCGAGTATTAATATTGCTCTCGGTTGTGAAATGTAGCCCCCAATGCAGTTACCAGGTCAAATCAGAGTCTGGGCAGTTAGTAGATGGTCAGACTTTGTAGGCAGCACCTATGGAGGAAATCATGGGGACAGATATCTACGTTGAGAGAGAGAGAGAGAGATAGTGTCAGGACGCCTCACCTAAGTCAGCGAAGATCGAATACACAGAATTACTCAGGCAGACTTTCTGAAGCACAGACGAATCAGTGTAAAGCCTTTTGGAAATTCACCACAAGGACGACATCTCTTGGTTCCCATTGTGACCCGTCATTCTGTTGTTAGACAGCAGGCTCCGACATCAGAGACACATCTCAGTCCGTGTCCAGACATCTCTCAGAGAGAGGGATGGAGAGCAGAGAGACACCAGTCAGTGTACATACATCTCCCTGAGAGAGAGAGAGGGGACTGAGAGACACCAGTCAGTGTACAGATATCTCCCTGAGATAGAGAGAGGGGACTGAGAGTCACCAGTCAGTGTACATACATCTCCCTGAGAGAGAGAGAGGGGACTGAGAGACACCAGTCAGTGTACAGATATCTCCCTGAGAGAGAGAGGGGACTGAGAGACACCAGTCAGTGTACAGATATCTCCCTGAGAGAGAGGGGACTGATAGTCACCAGTCAGTG
>NW_025120841.1:0-1052 GCF_004010195.1 Chiloscyllium plagiosum
CAGACCTTAAAGATTAATTTGAAAAAGATGACATTTTGAAATATTTTTGCACAATTAAAGAAGAAACCCTGAATTCAATTGGTGACCATCTGTTTGAGGAGTGTTCTCTAAATGTCTTTATAATTAATGAAAAAAGTCATTATGAATTCATCATTTATTAACCCCTCAATTGCACAAGCTGCAGGGGCCCATTTTCTCCTAATTGCATCCATTTGGTACTGGCAGTAATATAGAATACAATATCTAACAAATGATGTTTTAATTTATACCAATCAGCACAGCTTGTCTTACTGCTAATATCTTTCTCTGCTGCATTGTTTTCATGGGAGATGGTACAGTCAGTCTGCAAATGAGATAGTGTGTGCAAAGTACAGAATTGGGAACTATAAAGAATTGGACCTATTTGTTTGTAGGAGAATTAGGATTGAATGTTTGTTCCACAAAAATCTGAAATAGCAATGGTTTGGGAATGGATTTTTTATGTCCCTGTTGGGTGCGTTTTCAGCACAGGGGTGGCATGGAAAATAGAGCAGATGCCCATGCTACCACCTTTCTATCCACCCCTAAAAGGGCCTCTATAATGCAGTCATTGGGAGAATGCTGAAACCAGCAACCTCCCCACGATTAAAACCTCAGGTTACGTACCAAGTGCAAATAAATGGGATTAGTGCAGATTAGTGTTTGTAGGTCAACATAGACATGGTGGGCCCAAGGGCCTGTGTCTGTGCTCTATGATTCTGTGATTCTGTTATGACCCTGCTTGTGCCAGAATAAGGTTGATGTGGGTGACCCAGTTCTTTTTTGTAAAAGTTTTGTAAGCACAATATCTTTGTTAACTGTCTTGTGTGCACCATTGATATCCCTGTCATAGATAGGAGCCCCTTCTTATCCTAATAGACTTTAAAATCAATCCCTCCACTTTATCCTTAAGGGCATCAAGCCCTGTCTAGTTAATGTCGCTTCCTTACTTGGACCCAAGGATCCAGTAATCCTCTTCTTGGGACAATTTGTATACCTATCATCATTCAATACTGAGATCTGACATTGCAAAT
>NW_025120842.1:0-1052 GCF_004010195.1 Chiloscyllium plagiosum
CAGCATCTGCAGACCTCACTTTCTCCTCCAATAAATAAGCATTACCACTATTAGGTGGTTAAAAAAGAAGAAAAAAACAAAATTTCATCTCAGTCTCTGAGAACAATTCAAAAACTATCTTTCCCATTTTTTGAGCTCCTGCTCTTAGCATTACAAATCTACCTAAGGGTGACACAACATCCAATGGACAATTTGGAGTGCCATGAGAAATCAACTATTAATTAGAAAATACCCAACACATTCTAGCCCATTGAAGAATAAACATCTATTCAAACTCAATTTTTTTAAGAAAAAAAAACTAGCCATGATCTTATTGAATGGCGGAGCAGATTCAAAGGGCCAGGTGGCCTACTCCTGCTCCTAGTTCTTGTTTTTTATGTACCAAGTAACTATAGACTGTCTGCTTAATGTTTTACATTATGCTAAGTTGATTACAACTATGGCAGGAAGGACTCAAATCTTCTGAAGAAACGGAAATGATGAGGGCCCAAAAAGTTTTGAGTGCATTGTCAGCACTTTTGTCAAGTAGTAGTGCTTAGAACCATAGAATGATGGTGTATTAAGGGAGGCCATTTGACACAGCATGCCTCTATTAACTCTTAGAAATAGTTATCCATTTACTTCCTATGTTCTTCTGAAAATTAAAGTCATGTCTTGTATCCTATAGCTTTCTACTAGGAATAATAGCTCCAAAGAAAGAATGTTTGTGCCATTTTCCTTCTTAGCATATCTTTAAAGTCTCAAAATATTATGGGTGGAATCTTCCCAGCACCTCAATGATGTGGGCAATGGTGTGTCAATTGGTAAACAATAGTGAGATCAGAAGAATAAGACTTTGAAAGGCAAGAAAAAAATCTGGTTTTTGAGCCAAGGTTGTAATAGCAAGCCAAGAGCCTTAATTAGCAAGTAGTGAGAGACCTATTTGCAGGTATTGTATTTCATTATTACCTAATCTCATCTCAATTATTTGCAGTTTCCTTTTTTATTCCCAGGCATTGGAGAAAAGTACATGGTGAAAATTCCAGACATGAAAGTCAGAGAGAGAGTACCTA
>NW_025120843.1:0-1052 GCF_004010195.1 Chiloscyllium plagiosum
CTCTGATCCCCACTCCCAGACACACTCTGCTCCACACTCAGGGACTCACTCTGATCCCCACTCTGGGACTCACTATGCTCCCCACTCCGGGACTCACTCTGATCCCCACTCCGGGACTCGCTCTGCTCCACACTCCGGGACTCACTCTGATCCCAACTCTCAGACTCACTGTGCTCCCCACTCCGGGACTCACTCTGATCCCCACTCCCGGACCCGCTCTGATCCCCACTCCGGGACTCGCTCTGCTGCCCACTCCGGGACTCACTCTGCTCCCCACTCCGGGACTCACCCTGATCCCCACTCCGGGACTCACTCTGCTCCCCACTGCGGGACTCACCCTGATCCCCTTTCCAGGACTCACTCTGATCCCCACTCCGGGACTCACTCTACTCCCCACTCCGGGACTCCCTCTGATCCCCACTCCGGGACTCACTCTGATCCCCACTCCGGGACCTGCTCTGCTCCCCACTCCGGGACTCACTCTGATCCCCACTCCGGGATTCACTCTCCTCCCCACTCCGGGACTCACTCTGCTCCCCACTCCGGGATTCACTCTGCTCCCCACTCCGGGACACACTCTGCTCCCCACTCCGGGACCCACTCTGATCCCCACTCTGGGACTCACTCTGCTCCCCACTCCGGGACTCACTCTGCTCCCCACTCTGGACTCACTCTGCTCCCCACTCCCAGACACACTCTGTTCCCCACTCCGGGACTCGCTCTGATCCCCACTCCCAGACACACTCTGCTCCCCACTCCGGGACCTGCTCTGATCCCCACTCCGGGACTCGCTCTGCTCCCCACTCCGGGACTCACTCTGATCCCCACTCCGGGACTCACTCTGAACCCCGTTCCGGGACTCGCTCTGATCCCCACTCCGGGACTCTCTCTGCTCCCCACTCCGGGACTCACTCTGATCCCCACTCCGGGACTCGATCTGTTCCCCCTTCCGGGACTCGCTCTGCTACCCACTCCGGGAATCGCTCTGATCCCCACTCCGGGACTCGCTCTGATCTCCACTCCGGGACTCACTCTGCTCCCCACTCCGGGAC
>NW_025120844.1:0-1052 GCF_004010195.1 Chiloscyllium plagiosum
GCGTTGTTGCGCTCTCCCTGCGTTGCACCTCTCCTATTGCAGCGTAGTTGCGCTCTCCCTGCGTTACACCTCTCATATTGCAGCGTAGTTGCACCCTCCCCGCGTTGCACCCCTCATATTGCAGCGTAGTTGCGCCCTCCCCGCGTTGCACCTCTCATAATGCAGCGTAGTTGCGCCCTCCCTGTGTTGCACCTCTCATAATGCAGCGTAGTTGCGCCCTCCCTGTGTTGCACCCCTCATATTGCAGCGTAGTTACGCCCTCCCTGCGTTGCACCTCTCATATTGCAGCGTAGTTGCGCTCTCCCTGCGTTACACCTCTCATATTGCAGCGTAGTTGCGCCCTCCCTGCATTGCACTTCTTGCATTGCGGCGTAGTTGCACCCTCCCTGTGTTGCACCTCTCATATTGCAGTGTAGTTGCGCCCTCCCTGCGTTGCACCTCTCATATTGCGGCGTAGTTGCGCCCTCCCCACGTTGCACCTCTCATATTGCAGCGTAGTTGCGCCCTCCCTGCATTGCACCTCTCATATTGCAGCGTAGTTGCGCCCTCCCTGCGTTGCACCTCTCATATTGCAGCGTAGTTGCGCCCTCCCTGCGTTGCACCTCTCATATTGCAGCGTAGTTGCGCCCTCCCCACGTTACACCTCTCATATTGCAGCGTAGTTGCGCCCTCCCTGCGTTGCACCTCTCATATTGCAGCGTAGTTGCGCCCTCCCCACGTTGCACCTCTCATATTGCAGTGTAGTTGCGCCCTCCCTGCGTTGCACCTCTCATATTGCAGCGTAGTTGTGCCCTCCCCGCGTTGCACCTCTCATATTGCAGCGTAGTTGTGCCCTCCCTGTGTTGCACCTCTCATATTGCAGCGTAGTTGTGCCCTCCCCGCGTTGCACCTCTCATATTGCAGCGTAGTTGTGCCCTCCCCGCGTTGCACCTCTCATATTGCAGCGTAGTTGCGCCCTCCCCACGATGCACCTCTCATATTGCAGCGTAGTTGTGCCCTCCCTGCGTTGCACCTCTCATATTGCAGCGTAGTTGCGCCCTCCCCGCGTTGCA
>NW_025120845.1:0-1052 GCF_004010195.1 Chiloscyllium plagiosum
GACAGACCTGCCCCCACCAGTACTGTACCCCAGCGTTAAACAGTGACAGACCTGTCCCCACCAGTACTGTACCCCAGTGTTATACAGTGACAGACGTGACCCCACCAGAACCCTGTACCCCAGTGTTAGTGACAGACCTGTCCCCACCACTACTCTACGCCAGTGTTATACAGTGACAGACCTGTGCCCACTAGTACTGCCCCACAGGGTTATACAGTGACAAACCTATCGCCACCAGTACTGTTCCCCAGTGTTATACAGTGACAGACCTGCCCCCACCAGTGCCGTACCCCAGTGTTATACAGTGACAGGCCTATCCCCACCAGTACTGTTCCCCAGTGGTACACAGTGACAGACCTGTCCCCACCAGTACTGTTCCCCAGTGTTATACAGTGACAGACCTGCCCCCACCAGCGCCGTACCCCAGTGTTATACAGTGACAGACGTGCCCCCACCAGTGCCGTACCCCAGTGTTATACAGTGACAGGCCTATCCCCACCAATACTGTAATCCGGTGTTATACAGTGACAGACCTGTCCCCACCAGTACTGTACCCCAGTGTTATACAGAGACAGAACTGCCCCCACCAATAATGTCCCCCAGTGTTATACAGTGACAGACCTGTCCCCACCAGTACTGTTCCCCAGTGTTATACAGTGACAGGCCTGCCCCCACCAGCACTGTAACCCAGGATTACACAGTGACAGACCTGTCCCCCACCAGTACTGTACAGTGTTATACAATGACAGACCTGTCCCCAGTAGTACTGTCCCACAGGGCTATACAGTGACACACCTTTCCCCACCAGTACTGTACCCCACTGTAAGACAGCGACAGACCTGCCCCCACCAGTACTGTACACCAGTGTTATACAGTGACAGACCTGTCCCCACCGGTACTGTACCCCAGTGTTATACATTGACTGTCCTGTCCCCACTAGTACTGTCTCACAGGGTTATACAGTGACACACCTTTCCCCACCAGTACTGTACCCCAGGGTTATACAGTGACACACCTTTCCCCACCAGTACTGTACCCCAGTGTTACACAGT
>NW_025120846.1:0-1052 GCF_004010195.1 Chiloscyllium plagiosum
GCATGTTCCATTCCCAGATATCAATACTCTTTACAATCCAACATGTTCCATTTCCAGATATCAATACTCTTTATAATCCAACATGCTCCATTCCCAGATATCAATACTCTTTACAATCCAACATGTTCCATTCCCAGATAGCAATCCTCTTTATAATACAACATGTTCCATTCCCAGATATCAATACTCTTTATATTCCAACATGTTCCATTCCCAGATACCAATACTCTTAAACCTCCAACATGTACCATTCCCAGATATCAATACTCTTTATAATCCAACATTATCCATTCCCAGATATCAATGCACTTTATAATCCAACATGTTCCATTCCCAGATACCAATACACTTAAAACTCCAACATGTACCATTCCCAGATATCAATACTCTTTATAATCCAATATGTTCCATTCATATCAATACTCTTTATATTCCAACATGTTCCATTCCCAGATATTTATACTCTTTATAATACATGTTCCATTCCCAGATATTTATACTCTTTATAATACAACATGTTCCATTCCCAGATATCAATACTCTTTATAATCCAACATGATCCATTCCCAGGTATCAATAATCTTAAACATCCAACACGTTCCATTCCCAGATATCAATGCTCTTAAAATTCCAACATGTACCACTCACAGAAACCAATACTCATAATGTTCCAACATGTTGCATTCCGAGATATCAATACTCTTTATAATCCAGCATGTCCCATTCCCAGATACCAATACTCTTTATAATCCAACATGTTCCATTCCCAGATATCAATACTCTTTATAATCCAACATGTTGCATTCCCAAATATCAATACTCTTTATAATCCAACAAGTGCCACTCCCAGATATAAATACTCCTAAAAATCCAACAGGTACCATTCCTAGATATCAATACTCTTGATAATCCAACATGTTCCATTCCCAGATATCAAAACTCCTTGATAATCCAACATGTTCCATTCCCAGATATCAAAACTCTTAAGAATCCGACATGTTTCATTCCCAAATATCAATACTCTTAAAATTCCAACATGTTCCATTCCAGAT
>NW_025120847.1:0-1052 GCF_004010195.1 Chiloscyllium plagiosum
AATTGGAGGGTGTGACTGAAGAATTGGCTACAGTGAGCAGACAGATAATTTACACCCATGTTTTACATCTTTCCTCACAGGGTAAGGCACAGTAAGTATTTCAACGATGTAAACAAAATGGTAATAGGAGGGAAGTTCTTGAAATGTCTCGAACAACAGGAACAAGGACTAATCTAACAGATAAGGCTAAGAGTAGACAGGCCAACAGTAATTCATAGCTGGTTTTAAAAGAAATGGTCACAGTCTTGGGGTCATGACGCCCTCTCTATTAGATGTTAGTTCTACTGTTTGTTAATGTAAGCAGTAAGTGCGGTAGCTTGAATGGGTTGTCATCAGGTTTAGATCCACATGGTTCTGACCGTGGCATGTTCATCCACACTCATCACTGAACCGGAGATCGGCTTTATGGTAATGGCAGACTGAGAGATTATATTGTGGTTGAATATAATTCTGCTGCTGCTGCTGCTACTACAGCTGCTATGATTTGCAGCATCACATGAATGCCCAGTTTGAGCTGCAATATCTGCAATACAATTCTGCTGCCTGTCCTCAATTTGCACGGGGACACGGTCACCCTTCTCCCCTGTACGCAGAGCCCTATCCCAGTTTCTGATGTAGGAACGCTTCCTTTTTATAAAAATTCTCATCCTATTTGGGTATATTTATGATGCCATGCCTCCAATTTGTCGCATTCCTCAAAAGCATTTAACGTTTTAACCTGAATCTCTTCCCCTCAGGTAATGCCATCTTCTGTTTAAAGCGAATGTGTTTCTCTGTTTCTCTCCATGACCATGGTTAAGAGCTCTGCAGTGTCGGTGATGACAGCCTTATGTAGTTTCAGAACAAATTAATTTGTATACCTTGCGTTACCATTCACTTCCCAGTGTATGGCGCTCCATGTTGGACAGGGCGTGTGAGCAGCTTTGACACACATGTTTGAAACTTGTTCAAAAACAGAAATTGCTGAAGTCACTGACAAGTCTGACAGCATCTGTGGAGTGAAAGCAGAGTTAATCTTACGGGTTCTGTGACTGTTCCTCAGAGCACCCTGT
>NW_025120848.1:0-1052 GCF_004010195.1 Chiloscyllium plagiosum
TCGTCTTCTTCCTCTTGACAAGAGATTTAATTTCTTTAGTAAACCACGGCTCCCTTGTTCGACCACTTCCTCCCTGCCTGTCAGGTATATACTTCTCAAGGACGCGCAGTAGCTGTTCCTTGAATAAGCTCCACATTTCAATTGTGCCCATCCCCTGCAGTTTCCTTCCCCATCTTATGCTTCCTAAGTCTTGCCTAATCACATCGTACTTGCCTTTCCCTCAGCTATAACCTTTGCCCTGTGATGTATACCTATCCCTTTCCATCGCTAAAGTAAACATAACCAAATTGTGGTCATGATCACCTACCTCCAGATCTAACACATGGCCAGGTTTATTACCCAGTACCAAATCCAATATAGCATCTTCCCTTATTGGCCTGTCTACACACTGTGTCAGAAAACGTCCTGCATGCATTGGGCAAAAACTGACCCACCTGAAATACTTGAACGATAGTATTTCCAGTCAATATTTGGAAAGTTAAAGTCTCCCATGACAACTACCCTGTCACCCTCGCTCCTATAGAGGATCATCTTTGCTATCCTTTCCTCTACATCTCTGGAACTATTTAGAAACCTATAGAAAACTCCCAACAGGATAACCTCTCCTTTCCTGTTTCTAATCTCAGCCCATGCTACCTCGGTGGACGAGTCCTCAAACGTCCTTTCTGCAACAATAAAACTGTCCTTGACTAACAGTGCCACACCACCCCCTTTTTTACCATCTAAATCCCGGAACCTGCAATAAACATTCCTGTCCCTGCTCTATCCATGTCTCTGAAATGGCCACAACATCGAAATCCCAGGTACCAACCCATGCTGCAGGTTCACCCACTTTATTCTGGATGCTCCTGGCGTTGAAGTAGACACACTTCAAGCCACCTTCCTGCTTGGCGGTGAACTCTTGCAACCTTGAAACCTCCTTTCTGACTTCACTACTCTCAACCTCCCGTATACTTGAACTACAATTTTGGATCCCATCCCCCTGCCGAATGAGTTTAAACCCACCTGAAGAGCATTAGCAAATTTCCCCCATCCCAGGATATTGGCACCTC
>NW_025120849.1:0-1052 GCF_004010195.1 Chiloscyllium plagiosum
GGCTGTGTCAATATAACCTGTGAGTAACTTCTCGCATTCTTTGTGATCTCACTCAGAATCACAAAATATGTCACAGTGCAAAGTGAGGCCATGCAGCCAACCATCGCTGTGCTGGCACCAAACAATAAGAAAATGTCTATGTGGTTCGATTGACTGACTTTATTTGATTGATTGATTGTCACATGAGCCTGAATACAGTGAAAACCGTTGTTTGCGATTGGTAAAGGCAGATCATAACAATCAAGGGCATGCAGATCACAGCCTGAGAAAAAGACAACATTTTGAACAGATCAAAGCTTCAGGTTACTCCGCACAGGACGTGCACTCGGCAAAATCGACATTAACAGGATCAGCATCATTTGAAGTGAGAGAATCCATTTCTGCATCTCGTAACGGCCTACAAGAAGCTTCTGCTGTGTGTCTTTAAGCTTTGGTACCTTGATCTGACCTCGATATCATCAAAATTATACCTTCTGAGTCCAAACTGGAACTGGATTCAAAACTCCAGGGCTCAATTGTAACTTCTCGCACTTACATCACCCACCCGAGGTGATATTACACCCAAGACCAACAAGCCAGACCGCAGCAGAAGCATGATCCATAAATCAGGTGAGACTCTTTGTTTAAAAAAAAAAGGTTGCTTCTGTTGTTTCGGAGTGAAGTTAGCACTGAGTTTTAATGACAGCTCCTTGCCATTCTGATTCCCATTTCCCAGGAGGCTGTGCTAGCCGCTTCCCCCGCGAGCGGGCTCCCACCATTGGCGGCTGGACGAACCCATCTTCTATTGGCAATCAGTGTAGTGGGAGAGAAACGTGAACGCGCTCTTCAATTCCCTATCAACTACGGAATTGTGGAGCAGGGGAGGGTGTTAGAGGGAGTGGGAGTTAAGGAAGTTCTGGAAAGCTGAACAAGACGGAGATCGTGCAGGCACAGGACCTCATCTTCTTTTGGGAACCTTGTGCAAATAACGCCATCTGATGCAGAAAAGTGCAGAACTGCGAGGAAAGAGAGAATCTCTTCCAGTCATGGGCAACAGTATCTGTGTCCTTCTC